>NC_056729.1:1944773847-1944898847 GCF_019279795.1 Protopterus annectens | reverse complement strand
TGTGGGTGTGCATCATTGCTCAGCTCTGAACCTTTACCTGAAATACTGTAATGGACTGCTTCATTTAACAAATAGGGTGCATTATAACAAGACTCTGAACAGCAACTGAAGGTACATGACATGAAACTGGGTGCAGACAAGAGAGTGGTCATGCCAGCAAATGGGGATCTCCTAAGAAGCTGAAAATTGAAGGGAAAGTAGTGAAACCGTTTAACAACTTTATGAGTTTGGGACATATGGATGAGAAGATGGGAAATCTGAATGTGGAGGTCAAAGCTAGAATCAGAGGTGGTGCAACCAACTGTTGCAGCATATCAGGGATAATATGTGACAAATGAATGCCAAAGATGCTTAAAAATAAGGTTATACACACAACAGTATTGTGACCAGTACTAGGATGCAGACTGTGGGACAATTGAAGACATGAACACATCAGAGCAGAAAACAACATAGTCCCAGTTGCAGAGAGGGTCAAGATCACTTGTTTGGTCACATATGCAGGGAAGTGTAAGATGATTTGGCAAATAAGATTATGGAGAGACAGGAAGAAGGCATGAGCAAGCAAGGATATATCCATTCTAGAGATGGATGGATTATGTGAGAGACCCACAGCAGTCAGTCATGACTATTGAAGAACGTAGGAAAGCTGTTTTGTATCAATAGAGGTAGCTATAGTTAAAGAGATGCTGCAAAATTATGAAAAGATTGCAAAACCTAGGTTGATGATTATGATGATGGTGATATATGTAAATGTATATGTGTGTTTTGTACTTACACATAATACAGAAACTTGGACATTAGTCCTTAAGCCAATTTTAACAGTCAAACCATAATTTATCATTTTTAAATGTATTCATTTTTTAAAAGTGGGTGTGCAAGTCGACACAGACCCTTCTTAATGATTTGGGCCATAAGGACAAAGTTAAATGCAACATATATTGATACTCAGTAGAGTAAGTAACAATCCAGCATGCCTTTGAGAGATAAAATGAAACCAGAATACTTGAAGACACATAACCTAGCCATGGAGGGAACATAAAACTGCAACACAGACAGTTGCAGACATTCAGGATTGAACCTTGAATTTTGCAGCTGTGAGGTAGAGTTTGAATACTAGGTTCCTGCTCTGCTTACTTATGCACTAAGTTCTCTTGTTGATCTTTTACATGTTCATTGCTGTTTTATATTCGTTAAGTTGCCTTACTTAAATTCTGTTCTAGGAAAAATTATAATATATTAGATACAGTTCAATCAGTGCCCATAATTTAGCTATGATGGACTTTAGTAAGGGAGTGCATTTAGCATTCTAGTTTCATGACCACAGTACTTTCATTTTCTATATACACCTTTCTGCACTCAATCGCCAAATAATTCTGGACATCTCCGAGTGTTAGAAAATTGGATATGATAAAATTCCTTCAGAAAATGCTGGGCAGTTTTGATTGAACAGCAGGTACTTAGCATGTGTATAATTACTGGCTCAGTGCCTACTGAAAATAATTTATTTATTTATTTATTTATTTATTTTATTTTATTTTATTTTATTATGTTTATAAGGAAGAGCACTGATCTCCATGGACCTTTTTCAGACTCATCCAGGAAGTGCTGTCTGTTTTTTTGATTGCTTAGAGTTGCACAATTAGGCAATGGAGCCTAAGAAAATTGAGTTTTGTATCATTGGACCACAGGAAATAGCATGTTAACAGCTCCATAATCGGATCCTTATCAGATTATCGAAATTTCAAAACTTTGAAATCATATGGCCAGGACCATATGATTGGAGTTTTAAAACTATGAATGTTTTGAATGGAGATCGTGTTAGAGTGCAGAATGAGAAATTTACCCTTTCCGCAATGTAGTGCAATCTCGGAGTTGGTATACTTAATTAGCAAAGGGTGTGGGGGCACAGCCACCGACATGGGAGGAGCAGGGCAGCTTGCCCCCCTGCAAAAATGTAAAAATAGAGATTTTTTTTTTTTTTAATGTTCAACATTCCAAAACTTCGCTCATATGTTCTCAGCCTTATGAATTTCGAAGTTTCGGAAACTAGATAATCTAACATAGATGCCCATAATCTGCTACTCCAACATTCAAACTAATTAATACAATTAATACATTGACTCCTAGCTGAGTGCAGCTACAATGAAACCTGCACTAGTAGCAGCCATGTAGTTACCACCAGTCAAATCATCATTGTTTACCATTCTTGGCTAATCTAATAAGTGGCTAAATTAGTGAGCTTTGCTGAAAATTGTTCACCAGTACCTTTTAGTTGGGACCAGAGATTTGCACATTCAAACATCTCTGTAGCCAGCCTGGTTGAAATGGTCATTCTAAGAAAAGTTAACAATTGTCTTGTATTTACTGACAACCACCTATTACTTAAATTAGTAGCCACCGTGTGAGTGAGACGTAGTCATACAATGATATTGGAGGCAAAGCTCTCACATGAAGCTGTGACAACTAATTAGAAGGTTTTCAGTACCACAGAACATCATACTAAACAAAGCACTCACCAAACACACACACACACACACACACACACACACACACACACACACACACACACACACACACACACACATGCTGAGGTTCTTAAAAATAACCTTCTTAAACCACAAAGGCCTCCGAAAAGTAACATGAGAAACAAGTACCCTCAGCAACTTCACAAGCACAGAACATAGATAGCACTTACTATGAAACATGCATCTAAGAGTCTGTGCTCCCCCACCACTAGCCCAGTAATCAAAGAGCCTCAATACTCACTACTAGCACCAGTGGGGGGCATACATTGGAAGGATGACAAGTACACACACAGTATTTCCAGATGCAGCTCTCTGCATCAAGTGCAATTTCCCTTAAGAGCACACAGAGACCACAGTCAGTCTGGAGGCTGGTTTCTCCATCTTTCTCCATATTCCCAGTAAGACTCCCCAATGGCAAAGCTATAGAGTTGAGATCTCAGCTGAGTGGCCAAGCCAAGGCCTCCAATCAGTGCATTGTGTCCCAGTCCAAGTAGCTGACAGACACAAACTTTAAGGCTTGATTTATACACAGACACTCACACCTGGGACAGGCTGGCACAGGTTTACTAACTATGCCTCCTTCTGACCAGACTATAAGGTAGTTTTCACTGCTAACAGCCAGCTCTTTATCAGCTACTTTAAGGCCTTTAACAAAGGGTGTCCAATCCTACTGTGTAATGTTACTGTTAATACAAATGGTAGTTTGACCAGGAGTAAGGCTATTAGGAGTGGTCTATACAGGGTCACCAAATAAATATAAAAGTACTATCAGAGCTTAAATATGTCTAGACAGACCAGCCACAATGAAAGGTTTAAATATATTTAATAATAAATATTAAAATAACAAGAAAATAATCAGTGTATATTTACAGTTACATCAAAAGTTCAAAATCACAGAAAATATTTAAAATAACATTGCAGGAAAGTCTCAAATAAATAAAGAAAAATATCTAAATTAAGCTTTGCTATATTGCTGACTGTATCTAAGAGAATTACTTTACCCTAATAACTTACTTCAGAGCAAGGCAGATGTAATGAGTGGATCTTGATGTTGTCAGGTCAAAGACAAATACAGAATACTGTCTCTCACTAAGAGACTTCCCAAATTAATATCTTAAATATTACTGCTGGGATAGCTTGCAGAATAACATAATTTCTTGTCATCTGACTCTATCCCAGGTGAAAAAAAACATTGATGCATTTAGTATTTACCTGTGAAAATGCATACACAAGGGCTTTTCCCTCAGATCTAGACAGATCCTGGAAATAAGCCATAAAAAATTACATTCCTACACATTTCTAAACTAGTAATTGTTTCACCTTAAAGACAATAGAGAAAGCTCCCTAGTATAGACATTGTGTCTGTTACTGCACTGAAAATGAAAGATAATATATTTTTATGTATAGCCATAAAGTGACTTAATTTTAGCTATTTTTCTGAAGTTTTGCAAGTTAATCTCCTGTGTCCAGTTTCTCCTATTAAAATGTATACATTTATACATTTACAATACTATATATACATTTCTGTTATCTTCCGGTAGGGTACAGTGTGGATGCATTTCAAATAGCACTTTGTAAATTACCTCTTCAGCACACATCTATATAAATCATCTTATATGATATACAGCTCTAATACATTTGTAACACAAACATTTTATACGAATCAAGTTGATATTCACAAATGACATATAATTATTTACAAAATTCCACATAGCTAGCCTGGCCATATCACCTTTTGTTACACTTCTATATAAATCATGTTAAAATTCACAAATGACATATAATTATTTACAAAATTCCAGATAGCTGGGCTGGCAGTATCTCCTTTCATGACAAAGTCACACTGACTTAGATCAAAAGCCCATAAAGCAAATCTCCACATAAAACAATATCACAGTCATATGTGACTCCATAATGAAATACACTGATGCACCACTTACCAGGCAGGCTGTGGAAGGGATATCAAAGTGAGTTGCCTATCAGGTATGAGAAATCACCACTTTATGTATGAACTCATGCCCTTGCACCACAAGCACACATAAGACACATTCATAGCACATGTGGGTGGAAAAGACTTAAGTTATACTGCCCTGGGCTATATGAAGAGAGACATTATGGTGTTCCCAGAATATCTGTCTGAGGCTGAAATGAATCTACCCTTGAGCAGCATTCTACCATAAACAAATGTTTAAACAAAAGATTATGACTTTCAACAATTAGCTTAGCTTATTGTATTATTCATTGGGGATGCAATATATATAAACATGGGAGGAGATGGTAAATGGACCTAACTAGGTTGGCCAGTACCTTTACCCCCAAGGTATTTGTATATTGACTAAATCCTTGTCCACTCCCCCAGTGCCTTCTTAGGCAATATCAAGTCTTCTAAACCTTCCAACATAACAAACCAGAATGAAAATAACATTAAGGTATTGTTGCTCAATGTTAGGACCCTTAACAAAAAATTCCACTCCTTACAAGCACTCCTTACACCTGAAAAACTTAGATATATGCATCAACACAAAGATCAGGTTCAGGACTATTGAAAACACTCCATCAGTGTAGGTTTTCAATGCCTATCACATGTTCAGGCCTACCACATTACACGAAGGCACTAAATGCATTGGTGCCTCATATACTTAAAACAAGTATTTTGCCTCCAGACTCGTTAGACAAGACAGGAATTCCTCCGTGTCTAAATTACTATTGACAAAATCATCATCAGCTCCCTTTTTCCCATCTTCTGCCTTATATTGGGATGTCATGTCAATTGTCTTCATCTCTCTCAATTCTCCTACCTTTTTTGAAAGTCATACCTAGCTATCACAGGTCTTTTTTCACACAATCCATTCAACTCTGAACATCCTTGTTTCCTGTCTGTCCAAACTCTTCTTCATGAGACTGTCCTCTGCTTTTGGCAGATGAGCCTAAACCACTGTAATCTGTTCTCTTTGACTTTCTCTGCAATTGGTGCTACTTTGGTTCTGCTGTGAAGTCCTTATTTCCTCATCTGTCCCACAGTATGTATCCTACCACCATCTCCGATTCTGCACCATACAGATACTGCTTACAACACTGTTTTGTACAACTTACTTTTTAGCTTCTTTGTCATTCTTCTGTCGTACACTACCCCTGACATTCTGTTCCACTTGGCTGTAGACCCTCTGATTCTAGCTTTGATCTTCTCAATCAGACTTCTCCTCAACCAGCCCTCTCAGATACTTGAAGCTGTTAACTTGTCCTACTCTTTTGCCTTTTATCTTAGTTCTCAGCATATTCCGGTTTCCCCCATTCACTGCCATTACAACTGTCTTATCTGTATCCAATTTCATCCTGTATACCATCAGTTTTACATTCCATTGACTATAGTTTGCTAAAGTTCTTCCTCAGAGTCTGCCTGTAATGCCACATCATTTGTATAGAGTAATTTTCTTGATCTGTCACCTCTGACCTGTTCACTAATGTAGCCCATCAGCATATGATGCATACCACTCCCTCTGAGAACCCCTCTGTGAGACCAAACACTATTTTTCAGTCCTTGTACATAGCGTGCCCTAAATCTACCATTGCCTCTGGGACTTTGAACCACCACTGTAGGACTGCTCAAATCAGCTTTCTTGGGACCTTGTTATATGCGTTTTGCAAGTCTAGGAATGCACATTTCCTCATCTCTACCTCTTCTCAACTATCTGTTTTACTGCAAACATTGAGGGGGGTTATACTACACCCTAATCTGAAACTGAACTTTCTTCTAGTCTGCATATTTGTTTATCAATCATCCTTCTCTAAATTGTATGCAATGTGACAGGGGGTTGATACTTTTACATTGCCCAAAGTTATGTGTTCATAGGTTAGTACTAGGCTAACTGCCCTTGCAAGCTATTGTAAGCCTACCAATTATCCCTTGTGAGGCTCAAACCCTGCACCTTGTCTTTGTAAGGCAAACACCTTAACCACTAGGCCACCCTCCCAACATTATTCTTGTACACTAGCACTAATATGCCTATTCTCCAGTCATCTTGGATATGCCTTTCCCCTCCATAGTGCTAACAATACCCTCAGGAGCCATTTCTCCCCAGCTCACCCAACATCTTCATTATATCTGCTGTGACCTCATCTCAGCCTGCTTCTTTTTGGGGCTTCTTTTTCTTTAGTGCTGTTTTCACTTCTTCTAGTGTGAGTTTGTCTTCTATTTGTGCCGTGATACATAGCTAGAAAAGTATTAGTGCAGTACAAAAAGATCATTTTGCATTCAGCAACACACAGCACAAATAACTTCTATAGATTGTCTTTCTTCTAGTATTGCTTGCTTAGGGAAAGCTAATGAACCTTCTGTTATATTATACACCTAATGCACTAAATTCAGAAGATCTATGGTACTGTGTCTGACATACGGCATAATATGATGGACTTCAGATTGGAATTATAACATCAGCACTCTCAAGGTCTCCAGTCCAGAAAGCTGACCACTTCATAACCTTGAGTACTTCCACATCACTTTATCTACTCATCCTACTAGACAGCCTGACTGTATGCTTAGCAAAACAGTTGATTGTGCTAGGTGCATAACACCTTGATGATAATGCATGCAAAGTGTATGCTAATGAAATTTAGTTGAAATGTTTTTAAGAATCAGCCATTATGCCATGTGGGAGTCTCCTGAACAATTTACAATGAGAATAGAAGGTGGAAGATAGTGCCCCTGGGCAAAAAAAAAAGTCTTCCCAAATAAACTAAGTCAGATACTTTACTTTTCCAATACCGTAATTAGTAAAACCACACCCATGAAATTAATGGTAATTAATCAACAAGTAATCTGACATATTCCAAGAATCTTTCCAAGATTTAGATCCATGTTTGTTTTAAACATTAAAATACAACTGTTTGTCTTTCCTCCCTCTCCTTCATGTCACTTTGTATCCCTCCAAATATCTTCTTGTTGCTGTGTGATGTTAACAATAAATCTTCAGGATGGCCGTGGTTTTGCAGCGGTTAGCATTGTTGCCTCACAGCAAGAGGCTCTCTGGTTCGATCTTCAGCTGGGGTGTTTTCTGTGCGGAGTCTGCATGCCCTCTATGTGGTCAAGTGGGTTTCCTCTGGGGCTCTGGTTTCCTCCCACATCCCCAAAGACATGCTGCAAGTAGATTGGACATGCTAAAATTGGCCCTTGGCATGAGTGTGTGCCTTCTGTGGAAGGTTGGGCACTGGGCTGGCAACTCAACACCGTAAAAACTCCACTGTCAATCATGCGTGGACAAGGTGATCTGCTGTGGCAACCCCAACCTAAGCTGAAAGAGAGAGAGATGCAGCATTTACTTATAAATCACAAGTCAAAATGTCTTCCTGTACATAAACATTTAAACATTTAAATTGCTTCTGCATTTACTATATATGTGAGTGTAGCACTTATTTTGTGTTACTGTGTTTTAGACAAAGCTGTATGAGCTTTTGTGGTGGTTACCATGGAGACATCAGATGTGCTCGACATATTGAGAAAGTTTTGTGTTATCTGTATTCCACTAATAAAGTACAGTTTTGTACCTACCATAAATGTAGATGTTCGAGTGTGCAGTCATCACATTTGGGTTATCCTGCCGTCAGGCAGTCCCGCAGTCAGCCAGAATTCCAAAGTCTTGGTCCGGCATCGGTTGCTGTCACTTCTTCTCTGACATCAGTGCACCAGGGGTATATAAGACGCATCTGACGCCATTTTCTTCAGTTTTTCTTGCCCCAGATGTCAGGTGCCCCCAAGTAGGTAGGCAATACATATTGCTATAAACAGTTATGCATATACAATAACAACAATACCTTCAGATACAAGTGAATACACCATTAAGGTTGTATAGGATAGAAAGGTATAGATAAGGTCAGCCAGTTCAGAGGGGATGGAGGGAGGGTAACCAGGACTGCAGCAGTGTGAACACTCGAACATCTACATTTATGGTAGGTACAAAACTGTACTATGTTCATCGTGTTACACTGCTGCAGTCATCACACTTGGGTGGAATCCCAAAGCTAAGGTTGGGTGGCTGGTCTATAAGGAGTTAGGATTGGCTATGAGGCCCTGCAGAACTGCAGTGGCAAATCCTGCTCTGGATTTAGAGTAAAGAGGCAGGTGGTAATGCTTGGTAAAGGTGTGCACTGAACTCCAAGTTGCAGCCTCCAAAATTTCCTTTGTAGGTACTCCCCTGAGAAAGGCCATTGAAGTGGCTGTAGCCCTGGTGGAATGTGGCCTAATGTGTTTAGGGACTGATTTTCCATGCTGAGTGTAGCAGTAACGAATACAGTGTCCAATCCATTTGGAAATAGTTTGCTTTGAGATAGCCTTACCCTGTGATCCTGCAGCATATGCTACAAACAGTTGCTCAGTTTTCCTGATAGCTTTTGTTTTGTCCAAGTAGAAACATAGCTGTCTGTGTATGTCCAAAGAATGCAGAAGTTTTTCCCCTTTATTCTGGGGGTTTGGATAAAAAGTTGGCAAATAGATGGTTTGGTTAAGGGCCACACTAGATACCACCTTTGGCATAAAGGTAGGGTTTGTCCTTAGAGAAACCCTGTCCTGATGAAAAATTATAAAATGTTCCACTGCCATTAATGCCTGTAGCTCTGAGCTGAAGTTACTGCTAGGAGCAGAGCTGTTTTCCATGATAAAAATTTTAGATCTGCTGTATAAGCTGGCTCGAAAGGAGGCAGAGTCAGTTTTTCCAAAACGAAATTGAGGTCCCAAGTTGGTGTTGGAGCTCTCCTGGGCGGTCTTATGTTTTTAGCCCCTCTGAGGTACTGTTTTAGCAAAGGATGAGAGAATAAAGGAGGATCCATGTTGTAATGTGCTGAAATAGCAGAGGCGTGGATCTTAATTGATGAAAAGGATAGGCCTCTATCCAGCATCTCAGTTAAGTACTGTAAAATCTGAGGAATGTTTGGGACAAGAGGATCAAGGTTGAATATTTTCCATTTTTCTGAGTAAGCCTTCCTGGTGCTAGGCCTCCTGGCCTCCAAAATAACATCCATAACTGCTTTAGAAAGAGATGTTGCCTGTTTGTCTAATGAATCTGCCATGCTACCAGGTTTAAGGTTTTGAGCTGCTGGTGCAGGATCTGATTGTTTTGTTGAGTCAGAAGGGTAGGAATTTGAGGCAAAACCCATGGTGGTCCTTGAGCAAGGTTCCTTAGTATCAGGTACCAGTGCTGGCGTGGCCAGTCTGGGGTGATCAGTATCATTTGTGGTTTCTCTTGTCTGGCTTTTAGGAGCACCCTTGAAAGGAGAGGCAGAGGTGGGAATGCATATACTTTTAGGTTTCTCCAGCTGAGCAAAAGAGCATCCACTTTCCATGCTTGTTTGGGTAAGTCCTTGTGCAGAATTTTTGTAGTTGGCAGTTCAGTGGGGAGGCAAAAAGGTCTATGTCTGGGCATCCCCATTCTTGTGTTAACATACTGAAGATTTGCGGATCCAATTTCCATTCATGAGGGTCCATGATATTCCTGCTTAGATCGTCTGCCAGAGTATTTTCCTTGCCTGGCAGGAATTGTGCTTGCAGGTGTACTTGGTACATTAGAGCTGTGTTCCATAAGGTCATGGCTTGCCTGCATAGGGGGTAAGAATGCCCCCTTGTTTGTTTATGTACCACATAACCATGGTGTTGTCTGTCTTTATTAATAATTGTCCTGGGTGCAGAAGGTCCTTGAAAGCTGTGAGGGCATTTTGCACCGCTAACATCTCTTTTTGATTGATGTGTAGATGCATCTGGTCTGTGCTCCACTTGCCCTGTATGCATTTTCCTGTCATGTGTGCTCCCAAGGCATAATCAGAAGCATTCGTTGTTAGAGTTTGCCTGGCTGTGGGTAGGGTGAAAGGCTGACCCTTGTTTAGGTGACATCCCGGTGCCTACCATCGAACCTCCTGTTGTAGGCAGGGAATCATTGGTATAACTGCTTCTAAATTGTGAGAGTGTTGTGTCCAAACACTTTTTAGGTACCATTGTGGTTCCCTCATATGCAGTCTGGCATATGGTATTAGTAGTATGCAGGATGCCATGAATCCCAGGGCCTGCAGAATTTTTCTTGCAGGGAGATGGGACTTTTTGCCAGTAATTGAAAATATTGATTTAGTTGCACTTGCTTGTCTGGCCTGAGGCAAACCATCTGGGCCATTGTATTTAAGCTGGCACTCAGGAATGTAATCTGTTTTCATTTACAGTGTACCCTAAAAAGGTTAGCAACCTTTTTACAAATGCCAGATGCTGTAAGAGGATGTCCTTTGTCTCTGCTTGAATGAGGCAGTTGTCCAGGTATGGATATATTTGAATTCCTTTTTGTCTGCAAAAAGCAACTACTGGTGCCAGGCACTTTGTGAAGACTCTGGGCGCAGTAGATAAGCCAAAGGGCAGTGCAGAGAATTGGTAGTGCATTAATCCAGCTTTGAACCTGAGGAATCTTCTGCAATTTTGTCTGATAGGGACATGCAGGTATGCCTCTTTGAGGTCCAGAGTAACAAGCCAAGCGTTCTTGTCCAGCATGGGTAGTAGCTGTTGTAAAGTCAACATTATGAATTTTGGAACATCCAGGTATGTATTTAAAATAGACAGGTGTAGTATGGGCCTCCAGGCCTTGTCCTTTCTGGGGACCAGGAACAGTTTTGAGTAAAATCCTTGCCCTTGTTGTTGCTGTGGTACTTTTTGAATAGCTCTCATGTCCATGAGGGCTTAAATTTGCTTTTGTGCCTCTGCCCTTTGATTTTGTGGCAGGTCTGGCATTCCTTTTAGCTTTGGTAACGTATGGAAGTGGAACCTGTAACCTTGAGACACAATTCACAGAACCCATCTGTCTTGGGTAATTGTTTGCCAGTATTGAGAAAAAAGTGCTAGTTTTCCCCCCAAGGGGGCTTCCAAAAGGGAAGTGCTTGGCGTGCGAAAGGGAAAGTCATTGTGACTGCTTCCTGTAAGGTTGATACTTGTCCTCACCTCCTTTTGGGGTTGAGGTGCCCCACTGTTTTTGTCTGTTTGAGCCTTGTGGTTGAGATCTGCCTCTTGTGCGTCTGTATCTGCCTCTCTGTGGCCTGTCTGACACCGGAAAGGACCAATTTTTTGTAGGCCAATTTCTGCTAAATCGAGGTGGCTGTACCTGCATGAAATCCTTGACTGTTTGCATTGATTTAGCTTTTTCCTCCATTTTCTTTAAGACCTCTTCTGCCTTAATGCCAAACAAGGTATCATGCTGTAAAGGAGCATCCAATAATTTTGCCTTAACATGATCAGATAAACTCT
Organism: Protopterus annectens; assembly: GCF_019279795.1. NCBI lineage: Eukaryota > Metazoa > Chordata > Ceratodontiformes > Protopteridae > Protopterus > Protopterus annectens. Next base: position 1,944,887,060 of record NC_056729.1, on the reverse strand, counting down.
GTTCTTTTAACCAAACATGCCTTCGAATCACAGAGCCTGTAACTACGGCCCTACAGGAGGCCTCTAGAGAATCAAAACCACATTGCAGAGTATGTTTTCCCACCTGTTCAATTGCATGCAGCATATCCTGCATTTCCTTACAATCAGGAGCTTCCGAGCTGGCAAGCATTTTCTGCTTTGAGCCAGTAAATATTGTTGGTACTTAAGCATGTGAAACTGGCAATTTAAGGCTCTTACAGCTAAAGTAGCGGAAGTGTATACTTTCTTCCCCCATCTATCCAAAGCTCTGGAATCTCTGTCAGAGGGTACTGGATTTTTTGCAATAGAAGCCTTAACCCCTTTTGGACCCTGGGAAATAGTTTCTGGATCAGCAGAAGGGTTTTTATAAAGAAACTTGCGAGAGTCTAGAACTCTGTAGTACCTATCTGGTTTGGCTGATGCAGGGGGCAAGGAATCAGGAGATAAGCTGGATTCCGAAAACACATCATCCACAATATCTAGCACAGGTGGAATAGCCAGGGGTCTGTGCTGAGGTAGTAAAAGGAAATCTCTGAGCCTTTTCTTAGAATCTGAGTATTCCTGACTTTCCCAATGGAAGTGCTCTCTCATGGTATGCAAAGTTTCCCCAAAAGAGTAATCCTCAGGAGGAGAGGTTGAAGGGATAGACTCTTCAGCATCAGAGGGATAGAATACCCCTGGTCAGAGGTGGAATCAGAGGAAATGGAAACCTGATCAGTGGAATCATAGTCTGTATCCTGCCTAGGCCTTTTCTAAGGAGGGGGATGGGAACCCCTGATTGGAGTAATGAGGTCTTCGGCCATTTTAAGCATCTGTTTTTAGGCATGGAGGCCTGTCCAAGAGAAGGCTGTACTTGTTTCTTTGTCTTTAGTGGTACTTTTGTCTTGGTTGTTGTTTTGATAGTAAATTGTGAAGGTCTGAAAACACCCTCAGAAGCCGATGCCTGCTCAGCGGCTCCAGACCCATCTGAGGGATTAGTTTCCGTAGGCCCAATACCTTGAGTTTCCAGAGGCCTAGTTGTCTCCATGTGGGAGTCGGAGGTGGCCTGTGGCTCTGAGGTAGCGGGTGCCAGGGGCTGCGAAAGCGCCTCACTGAGAACCGGCGACTGGCCTAGAAGAGGCTTCGTCGTCGGTTTTGGACCTCGGATATCTGTCTTTATCCTTGTCCTTGCTTTTTTTCGGTAATCCGGTCATCGGATCATCCGACGGCATAGTATAATTTAACCTTCGGCCAAAGTAGTGTAATGCAAAATCAAAACGCCTTTTAATAGTGCGTTTGTTAAATCTAGCACAGAACCGACAACTAGTGACGTCGTGATCAGGGCCTAGGCATGGAATACAGTAAGAGTGGAAGTCCTTATGAGGTATTTGCTTTCCACAAGAAATATAATTGTTAACTTTTTCTGACATCGGTCTGAGGCAAGAAAAAAGGTTCCACAACGGGGTACTTAGCTTTATTGAAGACTTCGGTTCTGAAATTCGATTTCGAAATTCTCAGGAGTTGGCCGACCGGCACTTGCGAACTGCTTCTGCTTCAGGCACCGCGTGGCAAGAAAGACTGAAGAAAATGGTGTTGGATGCGTCTTATATACCCCTGGCACACTGACGTCAGGGAAGAAGCAACAGCAACCGACGCCGGACCAAGACTTTGGAATTCTGGCCGACTGTGGGACCGCCTGATGGCAGGATAAGCCGAGTGTGATGACTGCAGCAGTGTAACACGATGAGCATCCACAAATAAACAATATAATCATAAATGCTTAGCCTTAATATCATTGAAGTCTGAAGGACAGCAGGTTGTATATTCAAAACCAGATGCAAGTCATGTTTTTGTTTACTCGTCTTTGCCAGTTGTTACAGAACAGTATGTGTCAGATTTCTCTGCAGTGCTTGAAGTCAGGCACTAACTATTCAGGGAATGTAGTCAAATTGTTAATGAGCTAGTCATTCATAATAAAGACAGCGGTGATAGAAGAAAATGGTTGGATGACATTTGACATACTTTGAGTTGAAATTTTAATATGCACAGAATGAATTAACTGCCTAATAAGGTATGAAATGTATTCTCCACTTAATAAATGAAAGTAAGATGCAATATCAGAAAAAACATTCCAAACATAGTATTTATTTTGTAGCATACTGTTGTGTTTCATACAAGTTACATGCTTTCAGTTGATAAAACAGTTATCAGCAGCATATATCCTTATATAATACATTTAATTAATGAAATATCTTTTTCATGCACAAACACATACAATACTACCTCCTTTTAGTTTCAAAACTTTTCTATATGTCAAAAATTTGATTAAATTTAACCTGTTTTCATTACGTTATCCTGCTATATATTAGGACATAGGTTCACAGATTAATACTAAGCTAACTGCCCTTGCAAGACATTTTAAGCCAAACCAATTTTCCCTTATGAGACTCAAACCATACACCTTGCATTTGTAAGGCAAATACCTTAACCATTAGGCCACCCTCCCAACCAAACAGATCACAGCATTCCTTTATCATTAGTAGAATAAACTGACAGCTGATTTAGTAACATTCTACTCATATCCAGCTAGCATATGCACTACAAGTTAGAGCTAAACAGCTTCACTGTCAGAAGTACACTGGCAAAAATTGGTGAAATGTATACTAAGGGATGTATTCTAAACCTGGCACAGTACAGCAAAGCAGTACAAAGGGTGAAAGCAAATACAAAATCAAGTCGAAGTTAGACATTTGTGCTAATGATTACCACATATGGTGTAAGATGATCGCAGACTTCTTGTAATTGCACCCAGTTCCAGATCACAATGTTTACACCTGACAACAATAAACATTTACAAACAGGTATTGGCAGAATACATGAGATGACTATAGCAAGCATTTGTGGAAACAACAAAGCTTTGCCAAAATAGTAATATTGATCTGCAATTTTGCTATATATCACTCCGGATTACATGCAATAAGTGACCATTGTGAGTACTGCAGTGAGTGTACTACAATGGGCTGGGTTCTTCAGGTGATGTTACAGGATGATCTGTAAATTCATCCTAACATCCACAGATGTCCAGCATGGCACGAACCAAGTCAATAGCTAAGCCAACTCTCAGATCCAGAAATAATAGCTATAGACTAGATGGAGAGTTGGTGCAGGCTGTGGGTGGGTTGTGTGCATTTCACATGTCATCATGCAGTTTGTAGGGTAACCCTGTCTAAGCAGAAACAAAGATGTGTCTAAATCTTGATATACTGGCCTCTAAGACATTCAGCAGCATATGGCTAATACTGGATGATTGTCCCAGGCAGACGCTATATGTGTGCTGTGACAGTGCCTGACAGTAATATGCAGCAAGGTGGATGAATTCATCAACTTCCCAACTACATCACATGAGTGCCAGGCTGCCATGGGGTGGTTCTATGACAAAGCCTTCTCATGTACTTGGTGCAATTGATTGTATCCACATACAAATTAAACACCTTTTGGAGAGGTGAACAACTGTACATCAACAGAGACATGTGGTCATCTGTGCTTGGCAAATGGGTCATCATTAACATGATGACAACATATTGTTCATGTGCATGATACTGCTACTGGAACAGAGAGTGCCCAAAGGACAATGTTTAAAGATGGTGAGATCCCTGATGAGCTTCTACGTGGTAAGTATGACTGTATATTAAAAAACGTGTTCTATGTTCTGATACTGTATGTGTGATGCCACCATGCTTATGTTCTGTCCATGTCTGCTAATAGATGATTGTGGTTATCCACTTGACCCTGGCTTATGACAACATCCAGAGGCCCATCCATGACTGAGGAGGATGAATTTAACAAAGCACACACATGACACAGAACACCACTGAGCAAGTGAGTGGCATGCTGAAGTCAAGATTCACATATCCAAACACATCTGGCAGTACACATTGAAAAAATATATTGAGCTCTCTCTCTCTCTTTTTGCTTACTTGCTTGCTTGCTCTTGCTGTGGGATTTGCTGGCTGGATTCTGCTAAAATTCAAAGTCTAGTTATATTTGCATTCACAGTCTGTCGCATACAGAAACTTGCAGAATATACACTGATGAGAGAATATACTTTGCAGCACCTGTCTTTAAGAGCAGTAACCAATAACTTTTATAATAAACCAAACTGGACAAACGTTGCAGCTTAAAAGTACTGTTCCAACTTTACTTCTCATATAGTACAGATGATGTGAGAGATATAACATTTACCTCAGGACAAATGAGTCCCTACCATACCCCTAACATAACTAGATTTAATACAGACTTTTTATACATATTTTAGTTAAACACACACCCTCTTGGTTTTGGAAAGATACTGGCTTGATGACGCAAATGCTAACACATCTGTTCTTGTGCAAATTCTGATAAGTAAACTGTCTTCAAGAAAACGCCTTGTGGATTAGAAAAGCACATTTTTAAACTTTCTTAGAAAAGCATGTCCTGTTGTCCAGTGAAAGCAGATTACATTCTTGTCACGTCTGTAAGAAGTTCAGCTTTCTTGATGTGTGTGTGTCTTATTTTTTTAAGCCACAGTCATTTAGTATGGTTGCTGATCACATATTACTAAACTCTGTTTCTGCATTTAAGCAAGCTTTTTCTTTCAGCATATTTAATATCTAACACACATCAGTACCAAACACTAAAGGCTACACAAATGGACATCATGCATGCCATGGTGTACAATATGATAACATCCAAACCCTGTGGCATGCCAGCAATAGATATTGCTGATTTACCACAAAACTCCAGACATCCAAAGATGAGCAACCATATACTTCACAGAATGATCAGGGGGGGAGGGGGGCATAAGGATATGAACAACTAGGCATGGCCAGTGAAGGCTATGGCAATATATGCTTTATATGTTTTTTAATGCAGTAAGCCATGGTGATGGATATGTAGCACACTTAGGGTAGAACATTCACTTCTAGTTTATAGCTGTGTCATTAAAACTTACATGCAGTGAGGGTTTATCTGTGTAGGATGCAGTTATTTGTAACCAGGTGTTTACTTAACCTTAGGCTATGTTGATAGGAGATGTGTGCATGTGTGTATGTGTGTGTGTGTGTGTGTGTGTGTGTGTGTGTGTGTGTGTGTGTGTGTGTGTGTGTGTGTGTGTGTGTGTGTGTGTGTGTGTGTGTGTGTGTGTGTGTGTGTGTGCTATATATATATATATATATATATATATATATATATATATATATATATATATACACACACACACACACATATATTATATATATATATACATATATCTGTGTGTGTGTGTGTGTGTGTGTGTGTGTATATATATGTATCCATATGTGTTAGGCATGTTTATTTTATGTGTCTCATAAGCATTTTGTTTGTGACAAATCATTCCAGGATTTAATCAAGACATTGTACTCATGGCTTGAGCTTCAGTCATCATATCTTTCAATATATGCTTTGAAGTGCCTAGCCTTTGACTATGGTGACTTTCATAACTGATTAACATTGATATGTACCATTTGTTGCACAATATGTGACTTTTTGCTTCACTGCTGCGTTGCTTTTTTAGGAAGTGTCTCAGTATCAGTTTACTGGGTACTGCAATGTGCACTTGTAATTACCAGAACTGACAGCACACTTGCATTACACTGTTGCACAGTATAGCTAAGTATAGTTAAGCTGCATCCATGGACATTAAACTTGATTTTTACAGATTTTTTTACTTCCTTTCTATGGAGGCCTAATGATGAGACAGTCCACCAATTGACAGACACTGCTGGAGGAGATGTGCCAGGCTCCTACCATAGGTGTCCAAATCTGAGGAGAAGGAAGCAGCACTACCTGACTGAGCTAGGGCCATGCTGTACTGTTTTTCGTCTAGAGCAGTGACATCACTGCCCACCAAACAGAGATGATTTATTTGAGCAGATAAGAAAATTTGTCATGGACACGTTCTGAGCACAGATGCTGACAAAGGTGATTACTAAGGGCTATTTTAAAACTAGCCATGCTTCCCCAAAGATGAGAATCAATCCCTATACTTTTCCCACTTTAGCAAGCACCTTAAACATTAATCCAACAATTTCTTCAGAGACATGGCACATGCAATGTGAGATTCCTTTTGAAAGATCACTATGGAGTTGATCTATGACATGCAATGCATATTGTACATGTCTGTTCTTCCTCATATGAGTCATTTTCTTTCTTACATGAATATCCATAGTTTCCTTCCCACACATGCATGGAATTATACTGTCACATTTTTCTGGTCATGATGTCTGTCGCAGTGGATTTGCATGACAGTACATATTGTTATATAAAATGATTTTATTAAGTATTGATGGATCAATTTTTATGGCAAATTTCCTTCTGTCATAGATTACTGTGTTGAGTACATGATTTGCATACAGACATACCTTAAATGTAGTTACACATCCATGAGGTATGTAGTTACAATGTACTGCAGGATATGTGCCACTGCTTAGTTGATGGTATTCAGTAATTTGTCCATGTGATGTGTTTGCACCACATCCCCACAAGGATGTGTGGCACACATCAACAGATGTCACTTTACATGTGCACCCTATTCCCTGTGTAGGTGCTCCACAATGGTTATTCTACATTAGCTTGTTCTGTATAAAATGCAACAACCACATCATTGCTTGCAGATATGACACAATGTAACATGTTATGTGTGTATTTGTGTGGGATGTGTAACTGCACTGGTTACAACTGTTTAGAAAAGGAGCATAGGTATGTTGCTGTAGCAGCAGTTTAGGTTTCCAGAGGTAGCTGATTCTTGGTTACACCACACTAGGAAATGTTATGATATATGTGTATATTTCCCACTTGTATGTCATGAATATGGGAACAAGTGACCTTATTTAGCATGCATGTACATAGTTCAGTCTTCTCTTTCTGATGTCAGAAGTGACACATCACAGTATTTATACAAAACAACATTGTCTGCTATAAGGAAAAAAATGAACAGGAACCAGTTCAGAGAACATGTTAAAGCACTTTGCCTGGAAAATTTGCAGCAGTCTTAATAATAAAAAAAACAAACAAAAAAAAAAACAACTATATTATCTTTTGCACTCCCACAAGCAACATGGACAATGTTAAGTATTGAGGTAAAAAACTATTCAGAACTTTCCAGAAAGATGATAGCACAGTATTTCATTTAGTTTCATACATACAACTGCACTAACAGAAGATGGTAACGATAAGATGTACAATCAGGAAGTCAGCAGCATTACATGAGAGTAGCAAGAGAAGAGCAGGATACTGCCACATCTGTGACATTCGCAGCCGCAGAAATGGCAGCACTTCTGTGACTGGACTATTCCAACAGTGACATGAAGCAGTGCCCCAGGACTCCCCCTTTTTGATTTATTAGGCAGTAGAGTGTGTCTTATAGTTTGCTGTCAAAAGCAGATTTTTATTTCATTGTGTTAAGGACCCCCCCCCCCACCCAATAAATCAATATCTTTGTTTGGACTTTAGCCAAATGGGATAAAGGTTTTACTTCATTAGGTACAGAGCAACTAAGTATAGTTTAGTTAAGAATGTATTATATCCATGACAGGAGCTGTAGATTTGCTACTACACAGTAATATTTTTTTAATTACTCTTCATAGTGGTTGCTTGCTAATTTTTCATATTTGATAGATCATACTGTTATTATTGTAACATGCGCATTTCCTTTATCTTTTTATATATCTTGTAGTAGTGCAGACATTAGCACTTTATCAGTATTAAATACAGTGTCTGCAGCAAGGAATATTATGATGCTGGGTTTGTGAGGTGTGCATTACCCCCTCCCCATGTCGGAGTGCATTCTATTAGACCATACAAGATTTCTCATAAATACTGTACAGTGGCACATGGGGAAGTGATGCAGTGGAAGATGTACAATGTGTTTCATTCTAGTGGTTTTCACTGAACACTAGAGGGACTTCCACAGAAATAGCATAATCATGTTAACTTTATTAGGAGACCTGATGTCATATTTACGCATGAAACCAAGTCTTCTCTGTAGTATATACAAGGTATATTTGGGTGCTGGGCTGATATAAGCTATATAGTACAACACAAATCTCCAAAGCAGGTATGTATTTGCTGGTTTGAGTGAAACTTTTCTGAGTCCTTTTACATCACAGCCATAGTAGGGAAGGTTACTGGCTGGCAGTTAAGTTTAAGATCCTGTAGGGAGCAACTTATCAGTATCATTGCATGGGTGCTGAAGTCTCCCATTATAGGTAGATAGGTGCTAGGCTATCTGCCCGAGGGCATTTATAAGCCTAGTCAGAGTGTGTCGGCTTTTGCCGCCCATTGGTTAATTAACTGATTATTTCTTTAACTCCATGCGACATATGGCAGAATCAGTTAATACTGATAATTTTCCCACTTTTTACTACAGGCATCATCAGTGCATGCCAGGGTTTGGTGACAGACAAATGCAGCCAATACACACATTAAATCATGCAGATTACTAATGCAGGAATCTGATATAGCGTGCATTAGAATAGTTTGCATCTGCATGAGGCTGGGTACTTTCACTCAGTCCCATCACTAGCCATTCACAATATATGAAATTACTGACCACTTTTCTCAGGTTAGGTGGAAATGACTGAGATATGGGAGGTGTTACCATATGCACTGTTTGACCATGAGCCCACAGTAAAATGGGTGGTTCTGTTCTTCTCCTCTGTAGTACTTAACAGGTGGAGTGCAGCCATCCTAATGTTCTGACACTTAAAAGTACATGATTTCTTTGGTAATTGTTTGCAAAATGTGCACATATCAAATCCTACTATACTTAGGACTTTGTGGTGGCAGAGTAACTTAGAAGGATGACTATGAAAATGTGCATCTCATGTGATTAACTTGTGATTATTTGACAGCAAAGCAGATAAAACCTGAGAATATCATTAGCAAAAATAGTGGAAATTGCAAGCTCACAGAAATGTTTTTTCTGCACACGGACAAAACTCTCCTTCACTCCTGCTATGGTGGTAATCCCCCACACTCTTAAACTATATTTATATCCCAACTATGAGATCTCACAGACTTGGAGAGGAGAGAAAACATGACAAAAATATAATCCTCATCATCCTGCTCTTCTGCAAATCTGGCTGCCATGACAGGTCACCTGCAATCTTTATTGCTCAATGTTTTAAGTGTTTATCACCTTTATGGTGATAAACAGCAGTTCTACTCACTCAAGGCGTGCTGCAGGACAGGTTAGGCATTCCTGTGAAAAGCAATAATACTGCTGGAACTGGAATATTTAGTGACAACAGCAAATAATCCTGAGAAAGGTTGCATTTCTGAAATAAGGACAGGCTGTGGCCAAATCTGGTCATGGTACATTGACAGCAGCTGGCACTGCAAGCCTGATTAGGGGTGGTATTATCCTTACAGCTGAAAAAAGGAGGGTGGATCCACTGGTAAAGAAAAAAGGGAAGAGGTAAAAGTTCCACTGGAAAAGTAAAAGGTGACAAAGACAAGCACTAGGGCTATGGGTGAAAGACAATGAAAATTATTAGCTTTATAAGTGAAGAATGGGAGAGGTGAGAGATCCATTAGCAAAGGGAACTGACAAAAATGAGTCAGTCACAGGCCCTTTTGAGATCAAAATAGATTTTATGAAACGTTACATAAGGCTGTATAGCAGTGAGTAAAATCTGGTGACACCTAAGAATGTGGAACTGGGTTAGTTCCTGAAGGAACAGGGGTTACACAGTTCTCTATTTCAGAAACTTTGAACCTAGTGCAGCTTATTACAGAGTTTGAGGTCAGGGAAAAAGTTGTCAGTCCACAGCTTTGGGACTGACAGAATCCCACTGGATACATACCTTATGTCCCATCACTTTCTCTTTAGATGAATACAAGAAGAGGACACAGCTCTTTATTTATCCTTTGTTGCTCAGGTAAGTCCCACTAGGCTAATGCTACCTTTTCAGGAGATTTCCATATGGGTAGTTATACCACTAGGGGATATTTGGCTAGGGCATCAGAGCACTTTCCGCACTCTTTTTGATAGGTGCCATGTGATTTTTTTAATATTCAAATGAACTACCACAAGTTCAGGCAGATGGGGTCTGAGTTATGAACTACCACCAGTTCAGGCAGATGGGGTCTGAGTTATGAACTGCCATCAGTTCAGGCAGATGGGGTCTGAGTTATGAACTACCACCAGTTCAGGCAGATGGGGTCTGAGTTATGAACTACCACCAGTTCAGGCAGATGGGGTCTGAGTTATGAACTACCACCAGTTCAGGCAGATGGGGTCTGAGTTATGAACTGCCACCAGTTCAGGCAGATGGGGTCTGAGTTTGCCATCTCATCCAAACGACATTACACCTCTTATACTGCACAGCAGTATCAGTACTGGAAAGCAATTCATACACCAATGGTGGGAAGAGAACCCACAGACATATGATCTTCCACCACCAAACGCATGTGTGCTACTTGCTGCACCACAGATACACCTTAAGGGTGGGAGGTTGGCATAATGGTTAAGGTGTTTACCTTACCGCCGCAAGATGCAAGGTTTGATTCTCATTTGGGATAACTGGCTAGGCTTGAAATGGTCTGCAAGAGCAGTTAACCTATTACTAACATATGAATAGAAGGCAGTATGTCTGACTTAGCCTATAAGTTATTAATATCATGGCTTCTTAAGCATGGAAAAGGCAGCCTGCTCCTGGGTTGTGAGAAGCCCATTTTGTTAATCAATGTAGAAGCAAAACATTATTATCAGGTGTTAAGTCAGACCTATGGCCTTTGTTGAATGTGAAAACTTTGCTGCATGGTTCTTAACCAGGTATTAAGAATGTTAATCATGCTATTGCCACTAACCCATTTGGGCTTCACCCTAGATGAGATTACCCTAATGAATTTCAATAATGCTTTTATTTTTTTCATGTTTTGTTTTTACTGAGTGGAAGCCACTATGGGAAATGTTACGGACATTTGACATTCTTAAGGATTTTACAAGTAACATGAAAACTGTCTATATCTATTTCACAGCTAGACTTTTAATAAAACTCCATATGTTCCTCCCATTCCTTTGGAGAGGGGCACTTGACCAAGAAGTCTCCATCTTTGACATTATTCTTACTAACTGCCAAGCCATTCATGGTTTGCTTGGTGGACATGAGTAATATGCAGGGACTGGACTATCTGACCAAGGAAATAATGGCACTCATGGCTGCATATGACAGTCTCTAATAGAACAGAGCTCTGACGAAGAATACTGAATTTCTTGTCAGTGCTGCCCTGGTTATTGGTCACTATAAGTAAAACTGAAGTGTGTTTGCAGCCAGGGCAGCCACCAGGGAGGTTCAGTATCAATAAATGACACAGTGATTCCTTTTATATAAAAAGCCATCTAAATACCTGAGGCTAGGTAAGCAAAATTTTCCTAATAAAATTCTACAACTGAATTTTAACTCCTTACAGTAATCTCTGCAGGTGCAGATTCTTGCTTGGATGGATCTGTAGTTGCCCTCAACAGGTTTGATTTATACCCAAAAATGGGATCAAGGTTTTCTGTGTTATATGCCATTTGGTAACTGTGTACAGGTAACTGTGACAGAAAGTTTCAAAAATTAGCATTGGATTAAGAGAAGTGTATTATACACAGAAAAGAAGAAACTGGCTTTGCTTACCCCCTGAAAGAGGGAGTATGAGACATATTTTGTTTAAGGGCATGTGCGTCACATTCACCCTTTATCAGTTATTTAAGGCTCACCTAGGGTCTTGGTGATAATGTGCTAGTTTAGAGGATGGCATTCTATGCTATGGTGTAGAGATGGGCTGTATGTTCTATTTCCAACATCTGAGTACATTACAGATTTGGCACCCCTCATATATGTGTTGTAAATCTGACAGCTCAAAGTGGGTTATTGCAGAAACAAAGAAAATGAAGACAGAAGGTGCTTTCTAAGAAACGGCTGGCTCTAAGGTTCCTAACTAATTAAAAAAAGATTGATTTTAAACATACCTCATATGCATTCTATAAAGTACAGGTTAAGATGTCAAAAGTAAGCTGGGCAGAATTTGTGCTGTAGGGCCATCCAGATATACACATGATGGCCTTGTACTATAGGTGGAGGTGAAAAGACACAAGTATTGAAATGTGAAGCATCTCCAGCACGTGATGAGAAAAATATTTCCTTAGCATCTTTTGAAAGCTTGCAAAGCTTTTACAGGCTTGAGTTTTTCAGATAATTACAACTGCACTCTGAAATAAGTCACTCAAAGTTTGGCTGCTATGAAGATCATACTATTATTGTTATTTATTTTATTATTATTCATTATTAATGATGAATTATTGTTATTTATTATTATTTCATATTATTATTTTATTATTATTACCTGAAAAGAGGCCGCTGGCCTACTGTTTCCCTACATTTCATTATCTGCAGAGAATGAGTTTGCTGGGTAACTGATTACAGCTCCAAAATCCCACATCTGTTGACCAACTTAGCTCTGTCAGACTTCTGTAGTACAACACTAGAATAGCTGACATGACACATTAACTGCACTGCAGCTCACCCAGGAGATTGGTGCATCTCATATTTATAGAGTCATGACAGGTGGTAATATAAGGATGACCTGGGGCAGCATCACAAACTATGTTGGCAAGGTAGACATGAAGTCAGCTAAGAGGGCACTTCAGGCTCTAAAAAATTAAGAGATGACTCCTATTTGCAGAACAATATGTTTTACTTATCCATGATTGTTATTTGACCCAGGATTATAGTTTCATGTTGGAAAACGTTATTCATGTGAATGTTCTTAGTTTATGGAAGAAATGCAAGATGTGAAGCAGCATTTCTGAGCATATGAAGGGGTAGGTGCAATATGTTGCATCCTGGGTTGGGTGAATCAGGAGTTGGTTGTTCAGATCCATTCCTCTGTCAGAGAAATTTAAGTTAACTTTCTTCCATCCAGACGTTGTTGGCCTAATCCCAGGGAAAAAGATACAGGTCCTACAGTTGGTTGGTATAATATCCATAGCAAAACTGCTAGCATAATCACCTTTGATGCAGAAGGCTGTGGGTTTTATTCCCACTCCATGTAGACAGATTACTTTTTCCAATACTGACACTGCAGTATAGAATGTGGGGAGATGAATTCCTAAGTGGGCTATCCTTTGGATAAGACATTAAATTGTGGTCCCATTTGCATTTGTTGGGAATAGCTCATGGGCATGGAAAAGATTCCATGACACATATCGAAAAGACTATGAAAAGTATCACTGTGCCCAAATTTCCCCTAGTCAGTATGGATCCCATCTTAAGTCTCCCCTGAAACGAGTCCGCTGGCCTATTGGGATTAACCAGGTCAATAAAGTGTAAACAAATAAATGTAGTCTGAAGACAGATCACACCACAGTGGAAAAGTCTACAGCTGCTTAACCATGAAGATTCTCAAAAAAACAATTACAACTGAAACGTGCAGTGGAGTGATGTGCAGTGTAATCCCTATCTAGCAGTGCATGAAATATACCTCAGAATGCAATACATTTACTCTTTTATCTAGTATATTATGACAGGTAGTACTAAATATCTTAAGTTTGCCACTTGTTGAACTTTATGTTTTATACAACATTGTGCATCAGTTTTAAATTTTCTGTCGCTAGACTGCAGAACAGCAGTCAAAGTTTTAAACTTTACAGAGCATTATGACTGTATCTTGGATGATAACTAGTGTGTTTTATGTTCCAGAGAGGGATGTCAAGAAACACACCACAAGAGTGAAGCTGAAAAGCTGAATCATGTGTCTGTGCTGAGAATACAAGACAAAAAGTTTTTCTTTTTTTGTGGTTCTTACTACTGCACTGTACTGTGGTAACTGCTTACTGCATTTAAAACAGTGGTATGAGACTACAGCTTGACAATTAAAAGGTAAGTAAACTCCTATGTCTTTTGCTACTAGTGACTGATGATACTTTCTCCATATTTATTTTTGTCTTCACTTGCTGATACTGGTACAATAATACTGATTAATATATCTCTGTTTATACCACTCTGATTGAATTCATTGAATTCTGCTTTAATGTATATCTTCTGTATATATTACTGTAATCAAACAAACTAGATTCCTGCTTTTATGTATATATTCTGTATATGTTACTATATTTAGTATATGTAACACTGTTTCTGCTTCTGTACTAATTAATGTTTATATTTTTTTCTGTATCTCATTGGAGCTTTTCTCCCCGGGCCTCCACTGAAAATGGGCTCTTTTAGGCCCAGTGGACTTTCCCGGTAAACAAATGCAATAAAATAAAATAAATAAACACATTTCTGTTGCCAAATATGCACATAATAAGCATGTCTTGTCCCTAATTTCAGACAATAATCACATTGCTCCTGTCACTACATGGTAATGTCATCATGATTTATTATTTGTTTTTAGACTAATGGAAAGCACCCTGGGCAGGTTACTGCAAATGTTCTCTTAGGTACTCCTGCTATATTAACTTTGTGTATCTGAGATGATATGCATATTGATAACATTGTTAAAAAAGAATCACTATTAGATGCAACAGATGACATGTAAAGACATCATAATATGACAGATATGTTGACATAGGTTCACACTATCTCCCATACCTTTATTAAACCATAACAGCTAGGGCATTTTTTTCTCTGGAAACCACATATTAGAGTTTTAATTTCACAAATGCAACATTATTCTTATAAAAGTATAATGAATTTTAAACCAATTATTTTATTTTATTTATTTTACATTTGTTAACCAGGAAAGTCACTGGACATAGTTCCCTTTTCAGTGGAGGCCCGGAGAGAAAAGCTCCACATACAATTAACATATATGATCAGAAATAGTACAGACATTACATTAAAATTAAGATTTAAAATAGTACACACATTACATTAAAATTAGGACAGACACTAGAATAAATACATCATTACTAGAGTCACATGTCTAAGAAATTCATCTACATAAAGATAAACAAAAATAAACAAGTAACAATCTGTCAAGTCAATTAGATATGAATTCCTCAGTTAATACCAAACCAAGGAAAACTCTTTTTCAGGATAACCTTAACAAAAAAATGTGAAGCTTAGTTTGAACATTACCTAGTTTAAGCACAACCTGGACAAGTGGGTGGGGAACAGGAAATTTAAACTGGGCCAGGCATGTTTGTTGCTTATGGACAGAGGTAGCTAGTAAATGCCTGTAGCTAGCTAGTAAAGGCCCCAAATGTCCTATTTGGAACAATACATCACTATTCTTTTGGGAAAACATGCCTAGGCTTAGAAATGTCACCCAGTAATTTACCCTAGTAGTCTGTGAAGCTCTATATTTTGCAAACAGTGCATTACAATGCATACACAGGGAAAAAACACAATGCCAAAAAAATATATATGTATATATATATATATATATATATATATATATATATATATATATGCATTAGTTTTTGTATTGACAAAGAAGAGTGTCAAGCATAAAAAGGAAAAATGTGTGATGAAAAATTAAGCAGTATTGTTAACAATAACTGCAAATTGGGCCCTTGCTGCATCGAAGAATAATCATATAACACATATCCCAGATCAATCACCAACTGAATATTTTAAGCACCGAGGAGAAAAATGGCTAAAGGGGGTAAGTAAGTGTGAAAAGACATCTCAGTTATGATCGGGTTCATTGAGTCTGATTATCAAAGACATGATGTACTGTTCAAGATATGGGAAAACAATAGTAAAGTTTAAATGCTAAGGTTGCATAATGATCTTTTACTTTCAGATTAAAACACATAGCAGTCACAATATGTTTTGTGTTGTTTTGTTTAATTAATGCCCCATAGCAGTGAGATACATTGCAAATGTTGCTTACAAATATTTATTTGTTTATTATTTATTTGCATTTGTTAACCAGGAAGGTCCACTGGGTCATAGTGAGCCCATTTTCTGTCTAGGCCTGGGAAGAAAAGCTCCACACTAAAATGAATGATACATAATATAAACATACATAATGCAATCCATATACAATACATAATGTTAATAGATCAGCAAGATCAGTATAATAAAACAGAAGGGTCACAAGTGACAATTTAAAATCAGAGTACAGTATTAAAGTATAAAGGATAAAGTGGATTACACAATTAGAATATAACAAGTTAGGATATAACACGTTAAGATAATTAAGTTATTTATGTGAGTAGTTTAGTCTGAGGAAGTAACAGTTATGAGGTTTTAAGCTTGAATATAAGAGAGTAAATATAGCAGGCAATCACAGCACATTATTTTTTTCTCAATTATTTACTGGGTTTGGCTCTTTCTAATTGTACTGCTAAGCCTGTTTTGGAGGTTTTCTTTGCCTATGGTGCTGCCTGACTTTTTCCCTGTTTGTAGTGTCTTAGTAGTGTCTTAAGTCCATTAGCTCACTCCGTTCCTGTACTATTTAT
Organism: Protopterus annectens; assembly: GCF_019279795.1. Classification (NCBI taxonomy): domain Eukaryota; kingdom Metazoa; phylum Chordata; order Ceratodontiformes; family Protopteridae; genus Protopterus; species Protopterus annectens. The sequence goes on along the minus strand of NC_056729.1, from coordinate 1,944,870,607 downwards.
AAAACAGTTGTTAAACATTTCTGCTTACTTACTCTTTAACAAAATTGAACCTTGCCTTTATATTTTCCTGACCTTTATTTTGCAGTCAGCAGATTGTTTTTTGGTTTTGGTGCTTATTTCTCATCTTGGTTAGCCCCGCTCTATTCACCCTCACTACACTCGGGCTAACTTTCCTCCCCTACCCTATCCCCATTCCCACCCACATCCACTGTAATTTCCTTTATACCTAAGCAAATCACACCCCTGTTCTACTCTCCCATCAATTCCTCCTTCCTCTTTCAAAACCCCCTCCTTCAGCTATACTCATATAGTCAAATTCCCTTGTATTACCACATAGCCTCAACCTCCATCCACTACTATTCTTACTCTATCACCCCTCAATTCTCTTTTTCTGTGACATACACTTTTATCACACAATAAAATTTTGCCACTGCTTGCACTACTACACTCTGCTATTGTGCTCCTTCCTCCTACTTCACTATTCCATTCAGCTACATGGCTATAAAATCAAATGCTATCCCTTTCCAACATTCACTTCCACCTCTGCTCATTCTCCATGCATACCTTCTCCAAATATCATCAATAACTATATACTTAGATACAGTAGTATTCTCTTCCTTTTTAGACATCTACATCACGCCAACCATCAGTTGCCCTACTACAGGTACAACCAACTAATAACCAAAGAAAAAACATAATATTGCACTTTTTAACACACATACAACTCCAGTCAGATATCCATCCCAACCCAAGCTCCAATTGCAATTCCCATTCAACTGATCAATTACCTTATGTCTCCTGTTTTTCTGCATCAATCCAAACCCCCACTAACAGTAATACAGTCACCTCACTACCTACTACTTGTAACTCTGATCTTCTTATAACAAATTTAAATCTCAGAAGCTTTGTTAACAAAATCCCTGAATTACATGCTACTGTGGTCACCTACTCTCCAGACATTGCAGTCATTACTGAAACATGGTTAAAGTCCCACATCAGGGATTCTGAAATAACAACAAATGGCTATAATATTATAAGACAGGATAGGCTAAATAAATGGGGTGGGGGCATCACAATTATGTTTAAAGACTTTCTTAATCTTGAAAAAACTAAATTGTACCCCTTCAGACATCCCTACTCTGGAAATTCTAATCACTCACCTACATGTTAATCCTCACAAAGCCATTAATATCATTGCCATCTACCTACCACAGGTAACAACCTAAATAACATTGCATCCTTCCTGTCCTGGTCATCTGTTTTTCTAACTTAAGAAGCCATCATCCTAGGTGATTTCAACCTTGACTGGATATCCTGCTCCTCTGACTCTCCTACCATCTTCATAAACATATACAACTTCATCTAAACTATTAACTATATCACACTCACTGATAAATTCTCTAACAAAAACTTGCTACTGGACTGGATATTAATAAACAAGCCTAATCTGGGGTACCAGGCAGGCTTTCGACCAGTCACATTAAGTGATCATGCCCCTACATTTGTAACCAGGAGAAGAGTACATATGCAAACCTGTATTCCTTTCAAATACACCCATGGCAAAATAACCTCTCCCCTAACACTTTCAATATATTACTACAACACTGCGATTGGTCCCCATTAAAAAGCCTGTAATGAGACCTTGCTGTAGAATACTTCAACAACAAATTCCTTAAAATATTGAATAACCTTGCCCCCTTCAGGAAAATTCACCAGAAATAAAAACAGCTCCCTTGGCTATCTAATGAAACTAAACAGCTAATGAAGCAAAGGGATAGAGCCTGGTTACATTACCATACAACCAAAAGCAGAAGTGATTTCACCATTTATCAGCATCTTAGAAATCAAACTAAGAAAAGAGTCATCAGTGATAAGAAAAAACACACTTTTTTACCTGCCATCAAAAATACCAGCACAACCCGCAAAACTTCTGGCATAACATCAACCACCTTCTTATCACTGGTAAAACCTCCACCCCTGCTCCCATCACTAGTAATACCACTGAGCCCTTAGCCTCACAGCTCATCTTTCAGTTCATCTACTCTATCACTGCTCTCTTAAACAACAGACTAATCCTACCACTCATTGTTCCCTCCCCAACCTTTAATGACACTAACTCTTTCTCCTTTAAACCCATTCAAACTTCCTACATAAAAAAATACTATGGAAACTAAAACCCTGCTGTCTGGCTGCTGACCAGCATCCAAATGACTAACTAAAACTTGCTGCTCTTTCCATTCCCTACCCCATATCCATACTAATAAATCACTCTCTCTCTGAACTGTATGTACCCAGCCTATGAAAAATGTCTTATATCATACCACTTCATAAAGGTGGCCCATCTAGGAATATTACAAACTACTGACCCATTGCCATCCTTTCTCCCATTGCCAAAATCCTAGAGAAATGTATTCACCAGCAACTCATGTATCACCTCACTACTAACAGCCTACTATCCAGCTGTCAGCATGGTTTCAGGCCTACACACAGTACAAACACAGTACAAACCCAGCCCTCATTACCTTTACACATACCATTCACCACCTCAAAAATGAAGGACAGCTAGTCTCATCTATTTTCCTAGACATGTCAAAAGCTTTTGATGCTGTATCCCACCAAGTTCTACTCAACAAACTTGCCAGTTATAATCTCACTCCCTCAACCCTAACATGGTTCCATAGTTATCTATCTAACCATCAACAGGCTACTAAATGGGCAAACACCCTTTTTCCTCTATTACCAGTCACCACAGAGGTACCCCAAGGCTCCATACTTGGGCACCTCCTCTTTGTAATATTTATCAATAACCTCTATAATGCCATCTAGCATGCCACCATCATCCAGTACGCTGATGATTCCTCTCTTATCTGCTCAGCCCACTCCCTTGAAGAACTGCAAAATAAAATGCAAAAAATCTTTCTGGGACATTGGAAATCCCGTCATCAATCATCAATTCATTCTCAACCCAAATAAGACCAAGCTCATATTCTTCTCTAATAAATCATCCAAACTCAGCACAACACCCTTCTCCATATACTACTTCAATGGGACAATAATCCAAGTCATAATCAGACCAAGCTGCTTGGAGTTACAATAGATGATGCTCTAAAATTTTTAAACACATATGCCTTACAATGAAAAAAGTTCACTTCAAACTTGGTGCACTCTACAGGGTTAAGTTACCTTACACAACAAGCTAGACCTCACTTGGTATCCACCCTACTCTACTACTCTCAGATCTTTACAAATCTATCCACAGCTGGCCTAAATAAACTAGAATCCTGCTATGACAAAATTGCTGTGTTTGCCACCAATCAACCCCAAAAAATGCACCACTGCTCAGTTCTCCGAAAACTCAAATGACTGGAACTTCCTAACCTGTTAGCGCTAAAGCAACTTTCAATTGTCCATAAAATCATTTACAACCTCACTGACTGTCCAGCTCATTCAAACTTGTTACAGCCTAACATTAACTGCAGACTCCTAAGGTCATCCAATAAAATCATGGTAAAAGTGACCCTGTCTCACAACTATCAAGGCAACTCGCTCTACTCCTATAAAATTACTAAGGACTGGAACAATCTTCCTCAGCACATCTTACATAATCTAAAGCTGTCCACATTTAAAACTACCCTGAAGGATTATCTAAATGCTAACTGGCTTTGCACCTGTATTGCTCCTGGCTAGGTTTTCTTCTTTCTATTTATGACTCTTCTCATGCATGAGATACCTTTTTTTCCTGCTTATCTTTTTGCATTACTTGCATATTTGTTCTTTTGGATATTGTACACTTTAACTATAATTAAAATGTGTACCCAACTTATTTTTACATACTATGTAAAGTTTGCTATGCCTTGTAATTCTTCTGTGATCTTGTAACATATTTTTTAACATACTTTTGATATTTTGTGTAACTACTTACTTGTACTTTAACTAATTTGCACTGTTCTGGAGCTTTTCTCCCTGGGTCTCCGCTGAAAACAGGTTTCTGACCAAATCGGACACTACTCTGTTAACAAATGTAAATAAATACATAATTAATAAATGTTTTGAGAGAGAGGTAGCTATATCAGAGTGGTAATGAATGAATGAAGGTGTGGTAGACTGAAGCAAATTACTTTGAGCTTTGATTATCAACTATATGACATTTATCTGTGTTATGAAATAAGTAAATGACTGCAGCACAGGAGTATATAAGGTTTGCAAGTACCACATGTAATTCACCTCTGAGAAATGGTACAACTCTGCAGTTCACTAGTTAAACTAGCAAGGCAAAGTACAAAAGAAAAATACAATAACAAACAATTTCTGTATAAACCTGCAGTAATGTAGTCCATTGCTTACCGTTTTGCAGTACTCTTCCCAAAGAATGCTTTCCCCATTAAAGGAGATATATTATCTCATTCCATTTTCTAATCTAGTTTTCAATATAATCTTCAATAAAAAAGTTGACTGTCACCCTGTCATACTCACCTGTTTCAGTACACAAATCTGTATAATATAAAATGTACCAACATTTTAGAAATTCATGTATATTCTTTGCTAGAAGAACTAGGAGATTCAACAAAGTAAAACCATTGATAAAACTGAAAACAAAGGAATGGTGGAATTTTAAATAATCGCAGTAACAAAGGAATGGTGGAATTTTAAATAATCGCAGTAATGACTCGCTGAACAGAGTCTAAATAGAAGCATATGAGACTGACAGGTCTCAATACCTTAACTAAGGAAGAGATATAGCAGCCATAAGTGTTTGCACCCCATGTTTACTTACCTATTCAAAATCAGCATCATTTATACTCTGATTCTTAAATAACATTAATAGGAGAATCAAAAATGATATGTTACATATTTTGGGAGAGAAAATTAATTTTTATTCTTGCAACTTCCTTTTGAAACTCATTAAAATTGGATATATACAGATTTCTGAGTTGTGTCTATTAGAATTAGAAAGAGGGCAATATACATTATTTGCTTATAAATCTGAAATAAAAGTTACAGTGCTGATTTTTCCAGCAGCTGCTGACTGCTGCTTACAGAATGCAAGTTAGCCTTTAAATGTCTCATGTCTTTGGTTCTTACCAAAAATCAAATAGATATGTAGAGCCTAATTATATTTAGCGGTAGTTACACAACAAAATCTTTTATTCATTAAGATTGTGCAGCTAATCCTCCTTCCAGCTGTTATCCACACTGCATAAAAAGAGAATTCCTATTGTGTTGACTGAATTCTGACTGTACACTACAGAATATCCATAGGTGCATAGTACATACTGATGCTGTTTAATGCTAATCTCTTTGCACAGTACTTTTTCAAAGCTGTGAGTAAAGGCATCAAAATGTTTGGCATATAGGTAGAGAGGCCATCTATGTTTTGGGATCAGAATAAGAAACATGCCAGAGATAGATTTGTAGTATTTTTATTTTAGTATTTGAAGTCATGAGGACATCTCCATTTCATTTCTTGATACTTATGTAAAATATTTTTCTTCAATCTCTAATGAAAATTTTGGGAATATCATGATTGCTTATTTAGTGTTAAAATATTTAAGGTATCATACACTAAGTTAACAAAGTGTTAAAGTGTTACAGAAAGAATTAGAAGCTGAAACTCGTGTTCCAGTAGGGTTAAGAACAGTCTATTTATTATTATTTGTACATACCATGTTGTGTATTTGAACCACAGAAACTTATATATGCATGATCATTGATAAGCTTACTTTATTTCAATCACCTGAGAAGAGATCAGTTTTGCCTTAGATAGCGAAATATTGCCTTTCTTGACAATCTCAGCATAAACATTCATACTGCTTGTTAATGAGCACAAGTCTATTAGCAGTTAGGATTTCTAAACATTTGCATAGCAGTTCCTTTTTCATGGTTAAGCCATTTTGTGTGTGATATTTCATGACAGGAACATCATCACAGGGCACATTCTAGCTAGACCGGAATTCTACAGAAACTCACTAATGCATTTTCTTGTAAACTAAAATAAACCATGACTTTCGAATAGAACCAAATCATCTATGTTGGAATTCCAGCTGTAGAAGTAGAAATGTATGATGGAAGTAGCAATAATAATTATTATTGGCTTGCTGCTGTAGCTTCTGCTGTTTGTTCTTGAGAGTGGATTTTAGTCCAACAGTCTTGCAGCTGTCACAGGGGGTGTCTTAAGCTTACTCTTTGTTATCACAGCACTAGGAAGAAAAACAATGTATGGTTAATTTCTTAGCACACTCCTCATAATAATTTCATTATTAAAGCAGATGTTTCTAGGATGTGATATCTCCTTATTAATAAAGATGAGCTAAAGACCTATGGAGCTGTTAATATCAATACATTTCTGTCCACAATATGGTTTCCCAACATGGTATATGCTGAGCTTTTAGAGAAAGTGAATTCTTCATATTTTCTTACAGATTATGGAATCACATAATACCCAGTAACATAAATAAATTAATGAATGGAGAGATTTTTGAATGAAAAAAAATGAAGAAACAAAATTCTTCAAGAGATGTAGACTTCTATTTTTAAGAAAAAAATGTCAAATTAATAGAAAGGCTAGCACACATTATGCTCACAAGACAAATCAATTTCAGTGACTTGCCCAACTGCCACTTCCCTGCAACTCATTCATTCTTGATAAAGGGGATCTACCTGTACCAATATAAAAAGAGCAGAGGTTGCTGTCATTCAGGCTGATAAGAGGGGATGTGTCCGTCTGACTGCATTCACTCATCTATCTACTGATAAAGTATGGAGCCTTTGGCCCTACAACCTGGAAGTCCAACATTAAGACTAATTGTCCTCAGGCCAGTGAACCCCTACTAAACAGACTACACTATGTAGTGCACAAGCTATAGGGATGCTTCCTATTTTTAGAACCTAACCTCATTCCTTGGTGTTTGATATGAGTATGTGTATCACTGCAAGGGTTTCTGATGCTCCTTCCTTTATATTCACGTGTTCTTGCATATGCAGTGTGAGCAACAATCATGGACTTTGGGGGTTTCAAGCTCATTTTCATAAATTTTGATGTAATCTTGACACCATCGAAGCCCCCATTTGGTGGTATGTAGTCAACTAGACCTCCCTTCTCTCCCAGTCTCAGACATTCATTCCCACCTTACCTCTTCAGTACCTAAACTGCTATTTGAGCTCAGGTTTTATGGGGTGCAATCAGAGTTCCATCTCTATATGGCATAGAAATAGTTTAGTTTTCATTTGAGATATCATTTTTTTCTGAAAGGCCTGAATGTGAAATTTAATTACTCAGTCTGTGATAATAGATAATATCTATGAATAAAGATGGCAATAATAAGAATTCCATTTGGCTAAAATAAACTATGCTTTACAAGAAATAGACAACTTCTTCAAGGTTTCATGAACAGACTTGTATCAACTGCTTACTGCTGATATTGGCTACAGCTGAAATGTTATGGTTAAAAGTGGTCCAGGCTTTAACCTGTCCATTCTTGGAACGCTCTAATAAAAGTAAAAGCTCTTTATACTACTGCTTAACCAGGCTTGTTTGTATTTGTAACTTCTCACCATTGACTGATATGAATGTTAAGGGAAGTAAAAGATGCAGAGATGAATTCATAAACTGCAGCTGGCTATGTAGAGTCAAACCTGAGGAAGTCTGTTTAGACTGCATGACATTCCAGATTTAATTTACCTCCTCTAGAGTATTTGCAGAAATGGATTTTAAAGAATCATGATTTTTAAAAGGGAAAAATAAAATGAAAAGAGAATATTCACTTGCAAGATTAGCGTTTTCACATTATACCATTTGGGATCAGGTCTTACTGTATTAGTTGAAGAAGCTATGAAGTAGTATAACAGATATTGCCATAAGCAAGGTAGCAAAAACATTTTATTCAAAGATCAGAAATAATAAAATAATAAATGATGCAGGAGGTCAAATAATTTGTTCTGCATGGATTCATGACAGCTGTTCTCTTACAGAAACGTCAGGTAGGTAAACATAAAAAAGTAAATGCCAGCTTTTCAATGCAGAGATAAAACTGCAATTTTATCAGTTGTAGCATGCTACATCGTATTCAGTAAGATCTTGCCCTAACTCTGATGTTGCACTCCTTTGAACTAAAGGAAGTAAAGGAAGTGCCATATGTCAGGCAGTGCAGAAGGGGTGGAGGTCCGTATAATTGTATGTGTTATACAGGGCATGGCATCTAGGTCCAAATATGTCATTATTCTACTGTAATCTGCCCTTTGGTATATGCAGCAACTAGAGTGCCCTCAGAGGTTCTTTACAAAAAGAATACAAGGTGTAAAAAAGCTATCTTATAAAGAGCACCTTAAATCCCTTTCCCTCTACTCAGTTTTCTGTTGATTGCTGAGGGGTGATCTATGCCTGGCTTACAAGGCATCCACAAACCCCACACTTATGAATCTTCTACATATTTGTAAATCAAACAGTACCAGCAATACAATATCTACGGACTTGAATTTTGTCTGTGACTTAGAATATGCTGGAGAGAGATATATGTGTCCCAGAGACTGCTCCTCCTAGGGACAGGCTTCCCATCCATGTGAAGCTAAGTTCATCTATTATGCAGGTTAAGCACAACCTAAACAAGTGGCTGGGGAATAGGAAATGTGCACCAGGCCTGGCACCCTTGTCCCTTATGGACAGAGGTAGCTTATAAATGCCTGGCTCTCAATGTCCTATTTGGATACAGGGCATCAATGTTCTTTCTGGAAAACTTGGTTAAGCTTACAAAGACCCCCAGGCCATTAGCCTATTAGTCTATGAATTTATGAATCTATGAAAAAGTTAGCCCACAGGATTCATGTAGTAATACAATATATTTGACAATGCCTTCCCCAATATTATATTACAAGTATTTTATTTACCACTGTAATATACAAAGTTTTGTATTACATGTGCTCTGGAACAAACTGATTTCCAAAGAGAATATCTCTTGTAAGTGAAACAGCAGTTTAATGAAAATTTTTATAGATTTACATCGCATATTCATATTATTGTTTAAGAGCATTCTTATGTAGTGACACTTAATTACCCAAGGTAAACTGAAGAGCTAAAGAATACTTTTTGTCCTTTGTTTCAAATACTGGAAAGGTAAGTGCAGACCAAACCTGAAAATGAATATAAGTTGCAGGAGTATGAATTTTCTGTTTTGCACAATGCAATGTAGTCTGACACAAAGAAACAGTGCTCATTGGACTGGTTTAGTTTACATGTTCAACAGATAATGAGACAGGCATCAAAGACGAGCAGTGCCCATATTTTAGTTCTGTAATTTTCTATGTAGAGTTAGTCAATGTACTATCATTACTCCACTATACTGCAGTAACTAGGACTAAATACTTTAATAAAATGTGAACATACTTGTCAATGAAAACTGTCGGTAATATTGGGAAATATTTGAAGTCCATGTCTATAATTGCATAGACTAAATACATTTACTGCACTGCATATGCACAGCCAGACTTTTTCCTCAGCACGAGCAGGAGGTTCTGCATATGCATTACCTGTTCAAACACTATGTTGCTTTTCCTTTTCCCAGAACTATAAACCTATTCAATACTAAATATAGGATTCTGACATACCATCTGCAGCAATTAGTGGCAGATTGCATTATTGATCACAACATTATCAATTGTCTGCATAAGTGAAATCTTAAAACAATTGAAAATGCATAAAATAAAAAAAAAATCAGCCGTATTGATTGTCTGTTTTCTCTCTCTGTCTGTCTCTGTTATACACACACGAAAACATACATACATGCACACCATCTCTTTCACATCGAATCTCTTTCTTTCTCTCTCTCACTGTCAATCATGCTTTTATAAAATGCCTTAAGAACTGTTCAGTAGAATAAATATTATTAGAAACTTTCATCAGTTCGGGCAGTTTATGTTATGCTATAGGTTCACAGGTAGGTAGTTTCTAGGCTTTACAATACAGGATCTCGTTAATAAGCCTATCCGAAATTCCCAGTTGCTGCAAAGCAATGACTGGTTAATTGAGTTACTCAAGGTCACATAGTAGACAAATAAATACTGAAGGTATCAGGTCCTCTACCACAAGAAGTACCTCATTAACAGTTCATACATTTAATCATCTGCACCAACTGCCAGACAAAGTTATGATTTTGTATGGAGACAAGTGTTGTTAATACTAATGGATAGGATTCAGAAATGAATAGCGCAGTACATTAGACAAACTACCATTCTGAGCAATAACAAACTTTATGGAACAGATTCAGAGCATATGTCACAGTGTCACACAAACAGGAGAAATGTCATGACAAGTCTTATAATGATATGGAATGAGCAACATCATGGCAAAGACTGCCAGTAAATGCAAATGTGGGAAAAACATTGCAGAGTGATTCAGAACCATGTAAAACCTGCAGATGCCAGTGAATTTGCACACCATATTTTCTCAGTGAAGACAGGAAGAGTGCATGCAACACCAGCAGCCATAATAGCTGAAGAGGACATGTTAGAAGTTATCCTTGCATGCAAAGTCAGTAACAGGGTGTGTTGTCACACATCACTTACTAGAAGGATCTGACCACACTTAACATTCCATCACCTGTAGGGGAGGGACATAGTCAAATGATATCATGAGAACAGAGACACCATATTGCAGATAGTTGAAATATGCTTTCTTCACACAAATTTCATTGGATGGATGGAATTCCAATCCCTGGAGACAATAAAGTATGTGTTGCTTTGAAATTTCTTGCTGCAGGTATGTTCCAGTGACCTCTGGGGACACTGTGTATCACAGGCATCTACCTCTAAATACTATGCCAGTTCATAGATGTTACACCGCAACATTTTTACTGGCACATATATGGTTCCCAAGGGCCAAAAGGCAAGAAACAACATTATGAAGGCATTCTATGAAATAGCTTATTTCACTGAAGTTTTAAGGACTACTGATTGCACAGATTGCTATCAAGGCCCTGCCTGGTCCACATGGACAAAGGTTCATCAAATGGCAAGGTTTCCTCTCCATTAATCACCAGATGATGTGCTGGCATTTCTCACAAAACCTGACATCTGGCATATGTCTGACCTATACCATCAATATGTGGGATGTTTTCCCACAAGGACAACTGACTGGCAGTGCTGTTTATGGCCTGAAGCCATGGCTCATGGCACTGATAAGCAAACAACAGACCATGGCTGAGATGCAGTACTGCACCACGCTGTTGCAGATCTGCTGTATGCTGCGGTGAAGAACAGTGAGATAAGAACATGAGAACATAAGAATGTAAGAAAACTAAGCCAGTGATCACTGATCACAGAAGTCTTAAGATGCCTAGCCATATATGACTTTAAATAGACACACTTATGCAGACAGCTACATCAGGCAATTACTATTGGACATGAACAACACAGTAGTTGAAGACTGAATAAGGAATGGTACTTTCAAAAAGGACCAAGCAGAGGCAATAATAAGTACAAGTCCGACACAGCTGCAGGTAAAATCCACAAAACGTTAATAAAAACAAAAAGTAAAAGAATAAGCACTTTCACGATATAGTCCGACCGCTTCTTCAGACTGAAAACTAAAGAACACCAGAGTCATTTAAATAGCACATCAATAAAACAATCAGCACATCAATTAAGCATGCAATGGTTAAAGTGCCAGTACATAAAAACACAAACCTATATACCATTGTCAATGTTTCAAGGGTGTGGCTTTCAAAAAAGGTGTACGAGAGACTACCTTATTTAAACCAGGTGCTTTATCAGCATTTAAAGATAGAATCCACTTCTGTTCAATGAATTCAGTCCGGTTCCTAATGCCCCACCCCCGTGAAACTCTCTGAAATGATCTCAAGCACTAAGAATCTAAAATGATGATCCATCCCATAATTACTGGCATGCTTAGCTAGAGCATTAGTTTCTTTTCTATTTCTGATGTCTCTTTGATGTTCTAAAATTCTACCTTTTAGCTTTCTATTCCTCATCCCAACATAAAAAGCATGATATTTAATACAATAACTAAAGTAAACAATTTTAGATGTCCTGCAATCAGCATAAAGTTTTGTCTCAAATTTAAAATTCATACCAGGATGTACATATTTGCAACCTGTATGAATGAACTTACATGCTGTACAATTTCTACACTGAACCTATCTGATATCTTTTCCTTATTACAGAGAGATATTATAGCATGAGTCTTTTCAGTGACTTGCTGTTCTTAAAAGAAAAATGTGGAACTGTGTCTATAGCATCTTTTAGTTCATCCATGGTGCTAAGTATAGCCCAATTCCTCTTAATAATGTCACAAACACCCTGTACATCCGAAGAGTATGTTAGAGGAAATCTAATCACTTCTTGTCTATCTTTAACCTCAATGGTTCCGGTAATAGCTCTATTTGCATAATAGGGTCTACATTTACCCCCTCTCTCTCTTTAAAGGCTTCTTTAATACAGTCATTGAGATCTGCTTTTTTTTACCCTATGTTAAGAAGTTCCATTTTTAGGGACTCTAATACTGCTACCAGTAGTTCTTCATCATTATGAAGCCTCATAGTTCTATATACTTGCCCCTTAATGACATTTCGAATGACATGTCTCGGATGCATACTGCTTCTATGCAACAAGTTATTTTTCCTAGTAGGTTTCCTATAAATAGTTGTGACCATATGTGTTAGTTCTGCTTTCTTGACCTTGACGTCAAGAAATTCAATTTCATCACATAAACCTTAAAAAAAAAAACAGTCGTCTGCCAGAGAGTTTAGGGAGCCTTGCAGGAATTGTGCTAGCAGGTGTATTTAAATGGCTGAGGCTGTGTGTCAAAGGGTCATGGTGAGACTGCAGAGAGGATAAGAGTGAGTCCCTCCCTGCTTGTTGACATAGTCTGGTGCATCTGTGGTGAGGGTCTGGGCAGCATGGGGTTGTGAGAAGGGAAGTCCCTTGTTGTGGTTGCATGCTGCTGCCCACCAAAGAAAATCTTTTCTTAGACAGGGTATCATAGATATGATAGTTTCTAGGTCTTGAGAGTGTTGACACCAAAGGCTTTTTAGGTACCATTGTAGTTTCCTCATATGCAGTCTGGCATATGGAATAAGTAGAATGCAGGAGGCCATGAACCCTAGAGCTTGCAGGATTTTCCTTGCGGATAACTGGGTTCTGGTGGCTAATTGAGAGAAGTAGCCTGTCAGGTAGGCTTGTTTTTCTGGAGTAAGGAATGCCATCTGGGATGCTGTGTCCAGGCTTGCTCCCAGGAATACAATTTTTTGTGTGGGGACTAGTTTTGATTTCTTTTCATTGATAGTATACCCCAGGGAGGTCAGTAGGTCCTTTACAAATGTCAGGTGCTGTCACAGCTTTTCCTGACTGTCTGCCTGAATCATGCAATCGTCTAAGTAGGGGTAAATTTGAATATTTCTTTGTCTGGAAAAAGCAATGGTTGGAGCCAGGCATTTTGTGAAAACTCTGGGAGCAGTGGATAAGCCAAAGGGAAGCACAGAGAACTGAAAGTGCATAGATCCTGCCCTAAAATATAGATATTTCTTGCAAGATTCCCTGATTGGGATGTGTAGGTTGGCCTCTTTTAGGTCTAGGGTGGCTAACCAAGCATCCTTGGGAAGCATATGAAGAAGCTGCTGGAGGGTGAGCATTATGAATTTTGGTATCACCAGAAATGTGTTTAGAATGGATAGATCGAGGATTGGTCACCAGGTGCCCTCTTTTCTGGGTACCAGAAGAGTCCGGAATGGAAACCTTGGCCTATCTGTTCTGCGGGAACATGTTGTATTGCCCTCATAGAGAGCAGGGAAAGGACTTGTTTCTTGGCCTCTGCCCACTGGTTTGGAGGAATATCTGGGAACGCTTTTGGGGTTGGCAGAGTGTGCAAATAAAATTTGTATCCCTGGGACATTATGTTGAGGACCCATCAGTTGTTGGTAATACAGGCCCAGTTGTTTGCATGGAAGGAGAGTTTTCCTCCTAGGGGCACAAGCAGGAGGGCAGAGGTAAGAGGTGGAGGTGTAAAGTCACTGTGAGTTCTTACCATAAGGGGGTGGCTTAGCACTCCCTGTTTTTGAAGTGGAGGAACTCCATTGCTTAGATCTCTGCATTCCCTGGGACTGCAGTCTGGGGGGTCTGCTGCCCCTGGGTCTGGGCTGAACTGGCCTGGAGGGGGCCAGAAAGTATCAGTGCTTGGAGGGGCAATGCCTACTGAACCTCAGAGGCTGGACCTTTAAAAAGTATTTAACTGTCTGCAAAGATTTAGCTTTTTCTTCCATCTTTTTAAGACCTCTTCTGCCTTGGTGCCAAACAAATTGTCTTTGTTCAATGGTGCATCCAAAAATTTTGATTTGACATGGTCTGGCATGGTCTGTTCCTTAAGCCAAGCATGCCTTCTAAGGACAGAACCAGTGACTGCTGCCCTGCAAGATGCTTCTGGGGCATCAAAGCCACATTGCAAGGTGTGCTTAGTAACTTGGCTTGCAGAATGCATAAGCTCTTGTAATTCTTTATTTTCTGCACAAGCAGGAAAGGAAGATATTTTTTGCTTGAGGAGTTCCATGGTATACTGCTGATATTTCAACATGTGGAACTGACAATTTAGTGCTCTAATAGCAAGAGTTGCAGAGGTGCATACGTTTTCACCCCATCTGTCTAAAGCTCGGTAATCCATGTCTGAGGGGGTGGGATTCTTAGCTGAGGTTGCTTTAATTCCTTTTGGTCCTTGGGAGATGACCTCTGGGTCAGCAGTAGGATTTTTGAAAAGGAATTTGTGAGAGTCAGGGACTCTGTAGTACCTGTCAGGTTTCCTGGGAGCAGGAGGAATGGTGTCAGGAGTCAAACTGGATTCCATGAAAACATCATCCACAACATGAATGGCTAAAGGTCTGTCCTGTTGTAAATCTAAGAATTCCATGAGTCTCTTTTTTGACTGTGGATAGTCCTGACATTCCCATTGGAAATGATCCCTTAAAGTATGTAGGGTTCACCAAATGAAAAATCCTTAGGAGGAGAGGCAGAAGTAATGGATTCCTCTGCGTCAGAATCCTCATAAGCAGAGAGGGGTTGCATTTCTTCATATTCAGAAATTTCAGAGTCATCGGACTCCTCTTCAGATAAAACTACTGGGGACAAGTCTCTTTTTCTTCTGGAAGGGGTAGCCTGGCTTCCTCTAATAAGCATAATAAGGTCTACTGCCATTTTAAGCATTTGAGAATGAGGCATGGAAGCAGGTGCCTGAGCTTGGGTCATCATTTTTTTAGGCATAGTTCATATCCTGGGCCTTAGAAACTTGATAGTTTTAGAACGAACTGAAGACACAAAAGAAGTTGGTTTGTGTCGAGTATCGGTAGTGTGAAGAACTTCCTTGGAAGCCGGTGCCTGCTCAGTAACTCCGGACCCAGCCAAAGTAGAGACATCCGCAGGATCGTTAGTCGAAGAAGAGTCTCGCAGCATACCAGACTCCGAACGGGTCTCGGTAGTGGCCTGCAAATCCACAAAAATGGGCATGAGGGGCTATGAAAGTGCCTCACTGAGGACCAGAGAAGTGACGACTAGCTTAATGGAAGCATCGTCGGCAGTTTTGGACCTGTGTGGTCTGTCTCTGTCTTTATCCTTACATTTTTCCAGAAGATTGGTAGCCAGATGGCTTATCGAAGCCACATCAGAATACGAGGACTGAGAGCAAAAATATCAAGCTACAATAAGGGCCTGATGATGTATAGTTCTGGCGTTGAACAAAGCAAAAAAGCAACAGAGAGGGACGTCGTGGTCTGGGCCTAAATAGGTGATGTAGTGAAAATGGAAGTCTCGGTGTGGTATTTGCTTTCCACAGGTGAGACAATTGTCAACATTTTTTTTACATCGGTTAGAGCAAGAAAAAAGGATCCCCAATGGGGTAATTAGCTTTAAGACTTCAACTTCAATTCGGAAATGAAAACTCAGATAGTGGCCAACCGGCACTCATGCGAACTGCTTATGGTTCGGGCTCCTCGGCAAGAAAGCCTGATGTAATGGTGTCGGCTGCCTGATTTTACACCACTGATGACCTGATGTCAGTCCTGGAGTGACAGCAACTGATGCAGAAATATCAAGCCTCTGGAATTCGGGCCGAATGAGGGCTACCCCTGGCAGGATAACCCAAGTGTGATGACTGCAACAGTGAAACATGAAGAACATCCTACATTTCATTTCATTTCATTTCATTTCAGTTGACTGTATTCACAAAAGGTGAGGCTCTGCAGCTGTCCCTTTTTTAAACTGCTTAATTTCATATCAGGCTAAATTTTATGCTACGTATTAAGAGAGATTGTTACAGAAAGTGGAATTTTTGTAATTTAGGTTATAATGCAAGTTTTGCTTGTTGGTAATGCCTTAATATGTGTTAAGTAAAGAACATGTAATTAGGAAGCTTTCACATCCATACATTACTGTCATCTGTACAAAATATAACAGAAAAAAAGTTTCATAACCGATCTGTTAAAGACTGAGGCGACATTAGTCTACTATTTATTTATTTATTCATTTGATTTTACATTTGTTGACCAGGATAGTCCGACTGGATACATGTCCATTTTCAGTGGAGACCCGGGGAGAAATGCTCCAAGTTACAAGTATAAACAAAACCACTTCTTCTTCTTTCAGCTTTTCCCGGTTAGGGGTCGCCACAGTGGATCACCTGCCCACTGATGATTGGCAGTAGAGTTTTACTGTGTCGAGTTGCCAGCCTGGTGCCCAACCTTCCACAGATGCTCGCACTCACACCTAGGGCCAATTTAGAGTGACCAATCCACCTACAGCATGTCTTTGGGATGTGGGAGGAAACCAGAGCACCCCGAGAATCGAACCGGAGAAATAAACAAAACCACTTATGAAGCATAAATATATGTAAAGTACGTACAAAATGTGGTCCCTTAGGAGGGACTATACAAGACAGTGTTTACAATATGCATATTGATTAGGGTAAAAAACAATAGTTATACACAAAAATTATATAAACAGCAAATGGGTATTTACCTAGATAAAAAGGAAAAAAAAGTAAAAACAATAATGAGACAAACTTATTTGCAACTTATATACAATGTAGTCTTTAAGAAGGAATCTCAAGATTTATGCTGCACAACAATCAGAAGAGAATGATAACATTACTAAAACAAGATCGAAGTGGCATGCATTACTGAACGAAGAATGAAAAACTAAAAGAATGTTTCTCCATAATTCTTTGCTGACAGGCTGCAAGGATGAGATGAAAGAACATACTTTATAGTTAATGCCATTAAGCACATTGATTAGAGAAATACACACCGAGTGACAGGAGTGGAGGACAAAAGCAGAGATAATAAAAACGGAAAATGAATTTCTCTGCCACTGAGGCCTAGCTAACCTAACACAGTACAGTTGTGTTTACTTACCATACATGTAGATGTTCAAGTGTCTTCACTATTGCAGTAATAACTATGTGAGTTATTATTTCTGGAATAGCTGGTGGTTGGACCAAGTACCAGCGATTTATTTCTCTCTTCCTGGGCTTGTGTATGTCCTGAGTCTAACATTGGATGCCTGGGAATAAGGTTCACCAGCCAGTGCCATCTTACAGGTCTTTCTTGCCCCTACAGTAAAGGGGGAGCCCCATATAGCTCCAGGCCTGGAGCACAAGACACCCAAAGGTTCCCAGTGTACTGAGGAAGGAATAGGCCCTAAGTACCTAATGGAGGAGAAGGGTGAGGGAAGGGCTAGGATAAGTGAAAGAAAAAGAAAGGAATGCCCACCCCAACCTTAAAGAATGACAGAGGGTAAGGAAGGAGGGAAGATGTACTGCAACAGTGAATACACTTGAATATTTACATTTATTGTAAGAATTAATTTATTGATGTATTGGCATTTTTTAATGGGAAAGTCCAACTGGGCTAAGGTGCCCTTTTTCAGCAGAAGCGTGGGTAGAAAAGCTCTGTGTTATCATATTAAATGCAATCAACATTTACAATAACACATTTTATAATAGAGTTTCAGTGAATAGGTAGTGTAATAGTCAGTATAATAAAATTTGTATTCAGTATTCATCAGCCCTATCACTGAGTACAATGCCCCTTGGCATGTACCTAACCAGGCATATCCAACAATTGGAAAGTTTGCAGAGGTTACAACAGCCCTGTGTTTCTAATGCTTAGTCAAACACTCTGCTTGTGCTGTGCTGACGAGGTCATAACAAGGCCAAAATACGCATATCCACAGCTAGTGGGGTTTGGCTTTACTGGCCTGAAATTGTCCAGTAAAATGACAAAACAAGTCATGGGCATTCAGAATTGCCAATGAACTGAATCACTTGATGTTCATAAGGATAATTTGCATATATCCCACGTGCCTCTGATACAAGAGGTTTGGGAGGTCACTCAATGGAAGTTCTGGCTTTGCTAAAGTTTTCATTTTGTATTTATTGATTGGAAATGTGATTTTGGAAAAATGAGAAGTCATTTATTTTTTGGGATTTAGAGCAGATGATTATCCTATAGCCAACATTCAGCAGAGTTAAAGGCTTCTTGAGTAATTCTCTGAAGATGTATTAAGTTGTTAGAAATCCATATTAAGGCAGAATCATTTGCATATTATATGAGAAAAGTTTGCTGACAGGATTTATGTACATTGGTAGCGAATATATTAAAGAGTAGAAGGCCAAGAATGGAGCCCTCTGGCACACCAGTACTGACAGGAAGGAAGGGAGAAAAAGTACAAAGTCATTAACCAGAGTGGTATCTGTCAGGTAAGTAGTTGTTAAAACATAGTAGTGTGGTGTGTGATAGCCTGAGGGAAAACAGTTGGTAGAGAAGTTTTTGTTGAAAGACTAGATCAAAAGCTTTAAAGGGATCAAGGAATACAGAGGAAATAAGTTTGTCTTTGTCACTGGCTTTGTTAATAGTATCTGTGAAAGGTAATAAGGCAGTGGTCATAGCCGGCGTTAGGCATTGGCCAACTAGGTGGCTGCCTAGGGTGCTGTTGTAGCAGGAGCACTTTTCCAATATTTATTTGGTGTAGATAGACCAGAATGGGGACACCTGGGTGGTGTGGGGGCACCGTGGAGCCCTTTTGCCTAGGGCACCAGCTGACCTAAGGCCGCTGCTGGCAGTGGTAGTGCCATGGGCAGATCTAAAACCATGCTATGTGAGGGTCAGGAGCTTTTAATGATGAATGTGTTGAAGAAGTTGCTTGCACTTCTCCAGAGTTTTTGACAAAGGGGATGATATGGCAATAGATCTGAAATTGGTTATATCAGATGAGGTTCTTAATTTAGGAAGGGGAATGATGACGACTTTTTTTCAATAGAAAAGGAGTGCATGATTCCTTGATACATCTGTTAATTAGAAGAGAAACAGGATAGGCTATGGAACTGGCAGCCAGCTCGAGGTATTCTGCTGAGAGATTATGTACTGAAGGAGAACAGGGTTTCAGTTTAGGAAGTAGCAATTTGATGTAGGAGGTTGGGATGGGTTTTAGGGTGAAATAGGGGGTGTTTACTGTCAGTGGAGAGGGCATGTTAGGAATGTTGGGAAGAAAACCTTTAGTAAGGACTTTAATCCTTTCTGTAAAATGTGTGTTAAATTCAGCAGCTATTTCAGAGGGGGTTATTTGGGGCAGGATTAGGAGTGGTTGATGTTCCAGTGTGGCATATATTATTAACAGAAGACCAGCATTTTTTAGGGTTGAAAGACTGATTTAGTAAGGGGTTACGGAAGTATATTTTCTTGTCTGTGATAATGTTTTTTAGTACAGCTGCATAGTTCTTTAGTGTTGCAGTTTTTGGGGGGCAGACACAACTGTACTATGTTCATCATGTTTCACTGTTGCAGCAATCACTATATGGGAAGAGACTGCATAGTTCTTTAAAGTGTTGCAGTTTTGGGGGGCAGACACAACTGTACTATGTTCATCATGTTTCACTGTTGCAGCAATCACTATATGGGAAGAGACTGCATAGTTCTTTAAAGTGTTGCAGTTTTTTGGGGGCAGACACAACTGTACTATGTTCATCATGTTTCACTGTTGCAGCAATCACTATATGGGAAGAGACTGCATAGTTCTTTAAAGTGTTGCAGTTTTTGAGGGGCAGACACAACTGTACTATGTTCATCATGTTTCACTGTTGCAGCAATCACTATATGGGAAGAGACTGCATAGTTCTTTAAAGTGTTGCAGTTTTTGGGGGCAGACACAACTGTACTATGTTCATCATGTTTCACTGTTGCAGCAATCACTATATGGGAAGAGACTGCATAGTTCTTTAAAGTGTTGCAGTTTTGGGGGCAGACACAACTGTACTATGTTCATCATGTTTCACTGTTGCAGCAATCACTATATGGGAAGAGACTGCATAGTTCTTTAAAGTGTTGCAGTTTTTGGGGGCAGACACAACTGTACTATGTTCATCATGTTTCACTGTTGCAGCAATCACTATATGGGAAGAGACTGCATAGTTCTTTAAAGTGTTGCAGTTTTTGGGGGGCAGACACAGCTGTACTATGTTCATCATGTCTCACTGTTGCAGCAATCACTATATGGGAAGAGACTGCATAGTTCTTTAAAGTGTTGCAGTTTTTGGGGGGCAGACACAGCTGTACTATGTTCATCATGTTTCACTGTTGCAGCAATCACTATATGGGAAGAGACTGCATAGTTCTTTAAAGTGTTGCAGTTTTTGGGGGGCAGACACAGCTGTACTATGTTCATCATGTTTCACTGTTGCAGCAATCACTATATGGGAAGAGATGAGAAAAAGAGAGCCTGGAAGAAAAAAAAAGGCAGAAGCTAGAATGTCCTCCAGGACTGCAGAAGCAAATCCAGCCCTGGTCCTGGAAAAAAACAAACAAACAAAAAAAAACAGGATGTTTGGTAAAGGTGTGGCTAGGGGTCAAGTAACAGCCTTGAAAATTTGTCAGGTGGGAACTCCTCTAAGAAATACACTAGTAGCTGCAGCATCCCGGCTTTAATGAGACCTAATATGGCTTAAATTTGCTTTCCATGATGCTGATAACAAATAGCAATACAAATGAAAATTCATTTTGAGTTGGTCTTTGCTGATAGAATTTCCCAGTTTGCTGCTTGCAAAGGCTAAAAAATGTTTAGACTTTCTGTATTACTTAGTGCTGTCCAGATAATACCTGAGATGTCTACGAACATCAAGTGAATGTAGGATATGTTCCCCAAATTTTGAGAGTAAGGCAGGAAGATATATGGACTGATTCGCTGCAGGCTGAAAGGGTGATAGAGTGAGTTTTTCTAGCTCAAAAACTGAGGTCTCAAGGAGGGAGGGAGCTCTTCTAGGAGTTATCAGGTGGGTAATGCCCTCAAGGAACTGTTCCATGAGTTTGAGTGAAATGAGAGACAGCATAGGAAGGCTAACAAAGATGACTGAAGACTATTTTTAATGGAAGAATAAGACAAACCAGACTTGAATAAGTGTGTGAGGTAGGTAAGAATATGGTTGCTCTGATGCCCTTGCAATGA
The DNA here is from genome assembly GCF_019279795.1 of Protopterus annectens. NCBI lineage: Eukaryota > Metazoa > Chordata > Ceratodontiformes > Protopteridae > Protopterus > Protopterus annectens. The sequence goes on along the minus strand of NC_056729.1, from coordinate 1,944,849,127 downwards.
TACTTTGCTGCTTATACCAGTCTGCAAACTTCTTCCATTTTGAAATATAAGAATGTCTAGTGCATTTATTCTATGAAGACTTGCCATAAAAGAAGATACATTTTGGTCAGAGCTGCTTTTACTTAATTTGGTGGGACAGAAAAAACAACTGCAGGCTTTCTTTGGGAAAGAGGTGGAAGACAGTATGTAACCTGCTTTGATAATGATGAGCACTCATTTATCTTGGGTTATCTTTGACCGTTTGTGGTAAAAGGAGAGAAAGCCACCCCCTCCATAGACTGGAAGGTAGAGGTGGTTTGGAAGAAAGGGAGTGGGGATGGTTGGGGTGGGATGTGAGGGAGGGGGAAGAGGGAGGTGACAGGCTGGGTGTAGAAGTAGGTTATGATTGCCATCTTTTGAGTTGCCTCTGTGTTCTACCCCTTTTGAATCTTCTCCCTCTTTGACTGTGCACAAAGGGAGGAAAGGACCGGGGTTTAGTGGGATCGTTTTTACTTAACCTGGTTGGCTGTCCCTGCAGCAAGCCCTTAACAGTTTACATAGATGTAGCTTGTTCCTCCAGCTTTTTGAAGATAGCTTTGGCCTTGGGGCCAAATAAGTAGTATTGGCCTAGGGCACCATCCAGGGTATCAGACTTAACATGGTCTAGAAGGGATTGTTCCCTTTACCAAACATGTCTGCAAATAACAGACTCTGAGGCAGTCACCCTGCCTGATGCTTCCAACACATCAAAACTTCAATGCAAAGAATGCTTTGCTAGAGGGACAAAGTTACAAATATTCAGAAATTCTTTGGAAATAGCTTGATCTGTTATCCCCTTAGTTTTTCCTTTCATATGGTCCAGCAGAGTTTCCTAGCACATAACCATATTAAACTGGTAATTGAGACCTGTCAAGACCAGGGTGGCAGAAGTATTCACTTTTTTGTCAAAGGTCCTATACTCCTTACCATTTGTGAGATATTCCTAGAAGTATTACCTTTAGCTCCCTTATGACCCTGAGTCACCACATCAGGATCAGCAGCAGCATTCCTAAAAAAGATGTTTGTGGTAGTCCAGAATAGTAAAAAAAAAATGGTCTGGCCTCCTTAAAACAAGTGGTTGGGGGTGGGGGTCAGGCTGTAATGATGAGTCCAAACTTACCTCATTCAGTACTCGTAGAACTAGAGGAATGGCCAAAGGTTTATGATCAGGGAGTTTCAACAATTCTCTAAACCTCTTCTTAGACTTTGGGTAATCCTAAGCTTCCCAGTGGAGATACTGCCTCATTTTATGGAGAGTTTCAGCAAAGGTGAACTCCTTAGGTGGACAGGCTGAGACAAATCTGTCCTCTGAGTCATAATCTTCATATGAAATTGTAGATAACTAGTCTTCATAAGATGACTTTTCATCTTCTGAATCTGAGGATTCCTGTGTGTGTGTGTGTGTGTGGGGGTGAAACAAATTATGTAGGTTAGGGACTGGAGGTTTAGTAGATCTGTGCTTTCTGGAAGCTATAACCTCAAGCAAATCCTGAGGCAGTCTTAGTAGGTCCTGCTGGTAGGCCTGTGGGGGTTGAGAGCCAGAAGACCTAGGCTGAGACAAGCAAAGAAGAATCCTTTTAAATTTGGCCTTGGGCTTGGTCATGGGTATGGTGTTAGAGGTACTTAGATCAGGCTGCTGGTGGGTGGCTGTGGCCTGTGCATGGTCGGGTCTATATTAGATCATTGAACGCTTAGAAAAGCGAATGATGATTTATCGACCCCATGTAAGCGAAAGCTTACAAACTCGAACGCTTAGAACAGCATTTTTTTCCAAGGGAAATAAATTGCTGTTCCAACAAAAAAAAAAAAAAAAAAACTTAGAACATAACATAAAGTGGGGGGCTTCGCTCCCCACACCCCCGATGTGGGGGGCTGTGTCCCTACACACCCCCTACTTAAATAAACCAACTTCAAGATCGCACTACAGTGACAAAAATGGTAAAGTAATGGAAGCGGCCAAGCGATTTCTTTCCCAGGGAAAGAATTCACTTCTATGCTGCTTCGTCATTTTGCCGTTTCATCTTTTCAAGTTCGACCAAGACGCATTCGAAAAAATGCATCTTTGGTCATCAAAGAGAAACCCGCATGGTCAACAGATGACTCCTCAGAAGATTTATGGATACTACCTTCCCTATCACACTCCCACACACTATCACAAGCCTGGGTGGACTTGTTGATGGCAAAGCTGCATCACCTGCAACCTTCAAATGTTTCAGATGGTTCTCCCTGCACTTGAGAGAGGTTAAAAAAGATGGAAGTCAGACACCATTGTGCATGAAGATCCCTGATGCTCTTTTTTCTTTTCCAGGAAATGTGTAAGGGTTTTGTCCCTACAATGGATAGTGCACTTGTTAAACTGAGCAAAACGGAGACAATTAGGAATGACATGATACGCAACAAAGCAGAATTTGATTTTTTTTCACAATCAAGACAAGTATTTGTCTTAGAAAAAAAGGGAAAGTTTTTCCAATCTGACATTTAGCTTTTCAATGCATTCTAGTTATGGGACGAACCAACACAATCTATGACTATGGATGCTTTGGGCTCCAACTGCAAGAAAGAGCTGTAAGACAGTGCTGGCCAATGACAACTATTCCTAGACATCCTGATGTCAGTTGTAGGGTGTCCACCATCCCATGAGGAGGGAGTTAAATCTCTGGTACCTGGGCTGGCCAAGAGCTTCAACAAGAAGAATAACCCGCATCATTGTTACTGCTACAATGAAACACAATGGACTTCTTTATGATACATTTCATGCTGGTAACAGATTATGATACATGTTCTACTGACAAAAATTAAAAACTTTGCAGTAGAGGCGAATGGTGAAAAAGATGGTGCTCAAGCTCATCTTAGTGGCAACAGTAGTGTGGTAAGAACAGTTATGTATTTTTCCATTCAGTCAATCAGGAAGTCATTCAGGTCATTCAGAAAAAGACGTCCAAATCCCGAAAGGCTCAATATGTATTATGACTGTTAGTTCTGCATAGCTTTCATATCACTTTGTCTTTCATTAGTAGTCATACCTTTGGGAAATCAAGAAAATTGGCCAATACACTTTATAACCTACAGATCACAAGATTCAGCAGCCTGCCCATTCATGCCAAGAGGCTTCTCACTACCATTCTGCCTCATTTGTAACTGATTGGAGACATCAGCCTGCCCATTCATGCCAAGAGGCTTCTCACTACCATTCTGCCTCATTTGTAACTGATTGGAGACATCAGCCTGCCCATTCATGCAAAGAGGCAGCTCACCACCATTCTGCCTCATCTGTAACTGATTGGAGACATCAGCCTGCCCATTCATGCCAAGAGGCAGCTCACCACCATTCTGCCTTGTATGTAACTGATTGGAGACATCAGCCTGCCCATTCATGCCAAGAGGCAGCTCACCACCATTCTGCCTTGTATGTAACTGATTGGAGACATCAGCCTGCCCATTCATGCAAAGAGGCAGCTCACCACCATTCTGCCTCATCTGTAACTGATTTGTGACATGTAATGACATCACTGATTTACTTACAGTTCCTAGGCTGAAAGTAACAAATTATGTTATTAAACAGTTTTTTGGTCTTTCAAAAATTTTTGCCATGCTTTCCTGTAGGTTGAATAGATTTGGTCTTCAGGCTTGGTTAGCTGTTACCTAGTCTCCAGATGCATGCTAAACAAAACCATGGAGACTACAGGGATTCACTAAATGGATCTCAGCCTTATGGCTAAGGTGTCCATTTTATTAGATTTTTACAAGTCCTGGGCATACCTCTCAATTTCTTAGCACAGAAAATCTGGACAAGGTTAAAATAACGAGTGACAAAGGCCTAAAAATAGGGACATATTTTAAACATTGCTCTTATAATCTTAGAAAGTTGCTAGAATAACAGGATTTGTGTTTGCATGCATTTTGTGAAGGCTATGAAGTCTCAAACTGAGATGTATGCCATTATTTAATGACTTCAGTGCTCACTGATTTGCCAGTAGCCATGACTATTATGTAACCATTAGTTTTATGAGGGAGTGACCAAAAATATGTGGGAAAATCTGGACATTCTGTGAAAATCTGGACAGCTGAGAGGTATGGTCTTGGTCATTTCCAGGTTGCTATTAGACTGGTAGAAGGTGAAAGTTTTTTTTTTTTTTTTTATGTGATCTAAGAAGCCTATTTGGAAGAGCCTTAATTAAGGGTGCTTTTCCTGTGCATTAGAGTTATGTTTCCTTCACTGTCTGGAGGGGGAATTGTTTTATTGCTTTACTGGGATGCCTTTTAGGTCAGAGAGCCTTTCTTTTCTCTGAATTGGGGGATGTATCATTGACCCAGAGAGAAATAATTATTTGGATTGAGAAGTATAGTCAAACCATCAGGAGAGGGGAGCGGATTGTTCTAGACAAGTCTTGGTATCAGTTGCTGTATAGTGGATTGCATTCTTCCACAGTCTGTCTGGGAGGGTATCCACTCAAGCTAGTCTTCCAGCTTACTGCTTTTGAAGCTGTTAATTTAAAGAATTTTGACTGACTCTTACACAAAGCTTTGTTTTACCAGGGGATTCTCACAACAGGGCATTCTTCTCACTTGTTCTGTATTTGCATGACATCCGATTTTGTAAGACGGGCTAGACTGCTGAAGTCATTAAAAATGGGCATTGGTTCTCCTCAGCTTTTCATAGATATAGAAGGTAGTTGTTTCTTGTCTGTGACTACTAATGTTATCTTCATATTGTCATCTTCATTTTGAATAGCACCAACATCATAATTCTGGGTTACTGCTTTATTATAATAGCAGCTAAGAGGGCAGTGGTGTTACTAAATGGACAGAATGCTGACCTTGATCCAGCCACTACTGAATTTCTACGGAAAGGATGCCTGAGTATGTATTGGAAGCAGCTTGCCGCGACTATTAACAAGGCAGTTCCTTTCCTGGGATTTTATATGTCAGAACTTGTCGGACTTGGTGGACAAGACCCAGTTTGATTTTTTATATATATGGTATGCACTTGCCTGGTATATATATTTTGGTTTGTTTATCCTACATTTGTCTTTCTTCGTACAGCATGCACTACAAATTTCATGTTCTTTACTAGTTACAGCAGTAATGGTGATAAGAAACTGATTTAGGCAGAAAAAAACAGATTAGTATCATTTCAGTATATTTTTAGAAAGAAGACAATTTTGGTAGTAACATTGGCTTTCTATTCCAGGATGATTTATTAGTTGCTTCTGCTGGATGCTGCTCTTAGATGTGCTGTTTGCAGCCCAATCTGTTTCAAAGTTACCCCAGGTAGGGTGGCATAATGGTTAAGTTATTTACCTCACAGACAAGAAGTACAGGGTTTGATTTTTACTAAGGAAAATTGGCTAGGCTTAAAATGGTCTACAGAGGCAGCTAGCCTGGTATTTACCTATAAGTAAGGTGGTTGGCAGCTGACTGTTAGGGCTCATTGGAGTGTTGCTTGCAGCCAGGAAGTGGGTAGAGACAGATTGCAGGACCATCCTGGTAGGGTGTCACATGGCAGTCTTCATCATTCTTCTTTCATGTCCTGCTTTTCTGTGTCACTTTGCATTTCTATGGGTAGCGGTGAGTGAGCAATTTCCAGTGTTGCACCATTACATTGGTATGTTGTGCAGAGAGGCACTGTGTTTGGACAAGTCAATTGGTGTGTGTATGGGGTGGGGGGATTATATGACATGCTACTGACCTGTGTGGTGTCCAGGAGGCTGAAATTATAGTTTGTTGCCTTTGAAAACATTTCATATGGTTGTGTATAAGTTTACCAGTGAACAAATATGTGTACTTTTTCAATAAAATGGTTGCACTAATTGTGCTGTCGGGTGTGTTTTATGTTATGGAACTGACTTGGAAAGACAAAGGAAGTTAATGAATATAATTGAACCGTAAAGCGCTTTGCGTTTAGTACATAGACTAAACTTCTTCAGACAAATTACATTCAAAGATTCTTTGTTTAAATAGTCACACCCTTAATAACCTAATTAGTCCTTCTAAAAGGTGTACACCATATAAAACAACAGCCAGTTCTGAATAAAAATTACTTGTATAATAATATGTGAACATATGTGCAACAATATATGCATAATAAAAACTCATTTTATTGAAATCACAAAGGAAATGTATAAACCGAACAGCCTATGTAAATGGATATATGAATGTAATAATAACACGTTAAACCTAATCTCTATTACTAGTCATGTCTAATAAGTTAAATTAGTTGTACAACAGTACCTCTGTATAAAAGTTTCAATTGAGGTAGCCATCTGTTGCAGCTAAAAGGGCAAATCTGCACTCCCTAAGTATTATTTAAATAGTTTATTACTGTATTGTAAACACTTATCTAAATATATACATATAATATATGATGTCCTATAAAATCCATATAAGAAGTCTAGGGAACAAATACTCTCTAGTACACTCTCTCGTCAAACCGTGTATAATAGTCATAGTAGTATTAAGACCACTGAGATATGTAGTATACCATGATAAAAATGGCCTATGTGTTGCCAAGAAAATTAGGCTAGCAAAACTGCCACCAAAGGTAAGGTGTGTGGGGTGAGGTGGGGTGAAGAAAATCATCACTATATATGTGAACTAGGCTAATGTGAGGGGAATAGGAGAAATATTTTCTTAGTAACTAGTGGTTACCCACTGCAGGAAGCAGAACAAACTTGAATGAGTAGCACACTTATCTAGCAATGCAAACATGGGGACTGTAAGTACCAGATGATATGATTGTATTAAAAGATAGTTCTGGAATGACAGTAGATACATGAAATTGTTAAAGGAGAGGATATTAGCTATTCAGGTTTAGATGGATCAAACTGAGTAAACCAGGGATTTGGGAGGGGCCACTTACAATACTAATATAGTAATTAAAGACTCACAAATTGTGGGAGGGGAAGATATATACAGAATGTCAGGAAACCTAAAGGTACATATGATTGAATACAGAAAGGCAGGAGGGTTGAGGGAAGATGAGCCTTGAGGACGTCAGGTGGGCGAAGATAAAGATATGTGAAAAGTGCGTGTGGCTAGGGAGGAATAAATGTAATTATAGGGAAGTGGATGAGCAACGATTGTGAAGAAAAGAAGTGTTTAGTGCACCTGAGTGACTAGGGCTTCCCACAAAACACTCAATCCAAAATAATGTAGAGAAAGGGGTCTCTGACCAAGGCACAGAGGAAGTGCGCTGCACATCTAAACAATCCCAGTCACACAAGTGCTGTACATGAGGGGAGATCACATGTATAGCAGAGATACATAAAAAAACAAGGAAAAACACGGTTTTCTTTTAGCAATTCTATCACGTGTTCCATTTTTTTATTTCAGTAAACTGTATTCCAAATCTTACATTTGCTGACTTGGTGTTAAAATGTTAGATATTCAAATATTTAGTTATCTAACTTCTGAACCCCAGAAGGACTACTTGTGGACTATGAGAATGTTGTTGTCATTAATGGTTGGATACTCACTAACAGAATGCATTTTTTTCTTCTTCTTGTTAATTTTGAGCCTACTAGCATAAGTTATATTGAATTTGCCTTCTCATATACACTTGGAGATGACTCTTTTTACGTGGCATTTCTGATTTTTCCTCAAATAAGGAGTCAGTAAGGATATTTTTATGATGATGGCAGTGGGGAAGTAAAGCCTGAGACTTTTGAACAGTATTTAACAAGCTGGGGAGACCACTGATCCATTATTTAAATAAAAAAGAATGCCAGTAACCATAAGCATAACACAAGAGAAAATTGTTATAGATAAATGCTTGTGAAGAAATAAGCATTATAGGTGGCAGTTGCCCCAAGTTAGCAGCATAACAGAGAACTAGCATGGACCATCCACTCAGAGAATAGTTGAAATAAACAACTGCTTTGAGAGCATTTCTGTGTAAAGGCCACTAAAGGTCAAATGACAGCTGAACCAACTGGATATTCTAAGGTGCTTGTGTTTACTAGGTACATGCAGCAGATGGCCCTAGAAACAAATTGCACAACATTGGCTTCATCTAACCAAAGTAACTGTGATAAAGCTACTAATGAGCATTTATTTTCTATAAAGAAAAGCAAGGACTAATAAAGGGAGAAATAATATTAGAGATCATGCCTAAATACAATAAGCTTGCCAGTGCAGTGCTGTGATCCACGTTTGTCTCTGTGAAACTGTTTGCCTGCTGCAAGTGAGCCCAATATATACTGCAAGGGTTTAAACATAACTCACCATAAGTCATATGTTAACTTAGTAGGGATACAGATGTTGATACAACATTTAATCAGTCTCTGTCTTACATTTCTATTTATATTACTGCTGACTAGACTGTCTGCATTTTTTTTTCACAATTATGAACTGCAGATTTTCTGTTATCTTTAGTCTTATAGCTAGATTATAATAACCCCTTATCTGTTGTTAGATTTAGCCGACATGTTGAACAGCATTTTGTCAAAAGTGTTTCAGGTGTGTGCGTAAATTTTTGAATGTTAATGCTGTCAAATGTGCAGTTGACTGAATGGTAAGGTTGTTGAACAGAAGGAATGTGAGCTTTTGTTTTCTAAATCTAATGTTAAAACTCTTGAATATAGTGAATATTTCAACATTAGGGAGTAGAAGTGTGTCTGCGAGTGTGTGCTGACTATGGTTAGAGTTGTGGTTAGGTTAGCAGATAAATGGTAGGATGTGTCTTGGAGTGATTGCAGTCTGTGGTTAGAACTGGGGTTACATTAGCAGATAAATGGTAAGATGTGTCTTACAGTGCTTGCAGATGTCATTAGAACTGGGGTTACGTTAGCAGATAAATGGTATGATGTGCCTTAGAGTGATTGCAGACTATGGTTGGAGCTGGGGTTAAGTTAGCTGATAAATGGTACAATGTGTCTTAGAGTGATTGCAGACTATGGTTGGAGATAGGGTTAGATTAGCGGATAAATGAGAGGATGTGTCTTAGAGTGTTTGCAGGTTAGGATTAATGTAATGGATAGTTATAGAACAGGTGAAATGTGTAGTATATGGTTTGTGTGTCCGAGCTGTGTTATGTAGTGATAGTGTTACAGAAAGGGTTTTCAAAAGGTAAGCTGCTGAGTTTTAGTTGGTGCAGCATTAGGGTTAAGAATAGTACACATTAGTAAGGTTGTACAGGTGGTATGATCCCCCCAAACCTTAGCAATGTGTGTGTTAACCTTAACTGTGACCCTTCACCTTTGTATAATGATACCACTGTTCAGACAAATTGGTTACGAATGTGTTAGTAGGATTTGGTTGCATACCTCTCAACCTCTTACAGCAAGAAATATGGGCAAAGCCATAAATAAAAGTGGGACAAAGGCCCAAAATAGAGACAAATTTTACATATTGCTCTTACAAACTTAGAAAATTGATAGAATAACAGGTTTTGCATTAGCATGAATTTTCTGAAGGGTATGAAGTCTGAAACTCAAATATGTGTCATTATTTTCTAACTTTAGTCTTTAATGATTTATGACTAATTTGCCAGAAAAACACAGTTTTGTGAAAAAAAGACAAGGTACTTACATATTATCGCAACCATATTTTCGCGGTTGTGATAATATGCTTGCTGGCTTGAAAACAGCTGTGGGAAACATCGTAAGTTGTCACTCTTTGTGTTTACTGTTGAAAAACTAGCTGACAGTGAGGAAGAGAAGCAATTGTGGAAATCTTTTTCCTGTTTTGCATGCATGACAGATGCACGCTTCAATTGGCAGACTGGTCTGTTGCTGAGAAAAGGAGTACTTTTACTGTGAAGAAACAATGCTGACAAGAAAAACACAGACCGCTTGGAAACACTTTCTGCTGAACTGTATTTATTAAATGGTAAACTATTTATGTATCACACATTTCTTTTTTACAGAAAACATGAAAAATGTAAAGCTTTATGGAACTGATGGTGGATGATGTTAACAGGTGTTTGGGAATGGAATGGTTGATGGCGGTGTTTTGGTTTGGGGTTCTGAAGAACATGTATTACACAACCTTCAATGTGAACGAAAACACAGTAATTGACACAGCAACATTACTTTCTTCATTTTCACTGATAACCCTGCAAAAATAACATGTAATGTGAACCAAAACACACTAACTCACATTATCATAGCACTTGAGCCTCTATTTTAACATCGGGAAGCTCACTGTATTAAAAGAAAGATAAACGCGCTGCCCGCAAACCGCATACATAAACAGAAACATGATTTTCTATATTTTCAATGATATCCCTGCCTAAAACAACCTTCAGTGTGAATGAAAACACACTAATTGACATTATCACAGCATTAATATTTATATTTGCACATCGGGAAGCAACCGGTATTATGGCGAAAATCTGGTTGCGATAATACGTAAGTACCAAAGACAAAAATATGAGGCAAAAAATCTGGACATTCTGCAAAAATCTGTACAGTTGAGAAGTATGTTTGGTTGTACAACTGGAAAAGGAAATGTTTAGCTTCCTTTTTGGATCATTTTTATTTTCATTGTTTTGTTGTTTGGGAAGTTTGTTTTTTGAAATGCTTAATCAGTTATTTTGACTGAATAGTTGTGCAGTTTATTTGTCATGTATCCATATATAGAGAGCTGAACAATACATTTTTGCAACATTGAATATTAAGCCAGCAAGATGCTTTTTTGGTTGCAACACTCTGCTGTTTTGACAGGATGCCACTGCTGTTTTATTTCTGTTCCCTGTTAAGATTTGATCAAAATGAATGCAATTCTTTTTAATTCTTAACAATGCATAACATTTGCACTACCAGTTTTCCTGTTATGTGTTTAGTTAAAGTAGTATAAACACTTATTTTTTTACAGTATAACAAAATTCATATTTATATGCGAATACTGCAAATTGTAAGGTTAAAAAAGTTTATGTAATTATTTTTCAGGTATATCTACCCAACCAAGATGTGACACAGGCTGTATTTCAGTGATAAATAAAGTCTACAAGATATTGAAGAAGCATATTGAACAGTTACCTAGTAATGCAACAGTAAAACAATTGTCCTGTGATTAGGGGTTAAATTACTGCTTTTAAAATATAATATATTATGGAGTTTGCAGTAGTTACTAACTCATGATTTTGGCTAAACAACTGTAGTTCTGGAACATAATCTCATCCCAATTATCTTTTTCAACATTATTGATTGATTGCTATTACGTCAGCTATTTATATTCCATTTTCCTCTAATGTTGTGTTTTTGATGTCAGCCAACCCGTTTTTTTAGCAAACTTGTTCTTCCAAGTGATGTTTGGATATCTCCTACCCTGTGCTACTTTCCTTCTCAACTCTAGCTATCCTGTCTATTGTATGTGTCATGCTGCCTATCATGTTTCTTGTTAATTACTACTGTTTTTTCTTTTTCTTATTTTTGACACGCAGTAGCTTACCTGCTGCCACTCTGTGGTCTTTATTTGTCAAACCACATTGCTCGTGCTTCTATTATACATTTTCCATACTTTCATGCCTCCTGTATACTGTCTTTTATTATCTGTTCTGAATGACATTGATTTACTTGACCTGCTGTTACACATGCTGCCATATGCTTCCTGACAACGATATCAAAGCTCGGGCAGCTCCATCAGGTTCATAAGTGCTCCGACTGGCAAATCCACAGCTACTGCGAGCAGTATTTGTTCATTTCACTTGTTTACCTCATTCCTCTTGTGTGCAGCCACCAAGCACTATTTGCACATGTTTGCACATGTATGAGATGATACACTCATGCCGTACCTGGTTCTTTTTACCAACCTCACAGGACATGGCTTACCAGGCATGGATCAATTGACCAATCTATGTTGTACTACCACAACGATACAAAATGATGCATAACATGCATGGAAATACCAGTGGAAAACTTACCTCATTAATCGTCTTGGTATTCTGTCCATGCTGTACAGCAGTTTGGAATGTTAGTCCACTGACCTTTCTCAGCTGCAAAGAAATCGTGGGCCTGGTTAGTTCAGTGTATCATACACACTGACATATTAAGATCATTTACAACAAACAACCATAACCTGAGCGTTAATGGTCTGATGGTACTACTACAACAGGTATATATATATCCAGACAGGTATATATCCAGACAGGGGTTGGGATGGTGGCCTAATGGTTAAGGTGTTTGCCTTACAAATACAAGGTGCAAGGTTTGAGTCTCCCAAGGGATAATTGGCTAGGCTTAAAATGGCTTGCAAGGGCAGTTAGCCTAGTACTAATCTATGAACCTATGAAATGCATAATTAGACACTTTTTCAAATATTTAATTTTCAAAAGAAAGAATGAAAATTTTGAAATAAGGAGATGTATGAAAAGTACAAAAAGTTATGGGTGGTTTATGGATTTAGTATGCCATCATCAGTCTTGAAAATAAATCATTGGCTTATGTTTGTTAATACATAAACGCAGTGTCCTGTTTCTAAAGAAAAAATAATTCTAGTATCCTCCCAGAAAAAAAGTTCCATTTGACATATGAAGTCACACAACAATCTCAGTTTTCTTTTCAATGATACAGATCAAGTTTATGTGATATCTAACTAAATTCCATTCAGGGTCTATATTATATATTCGAAGTTTCAAAACTTCGAACCTCATATGTTCGACAACATATGAGCAAAGTTTGAAACATAGAAAATATAATAAAAAATAAAAAACTTACCTCAACGCTCTAAGCACATGTGGGGGGGCTGAGCCCCGCACACACCCCCTACTTAAATATACCAACTCCGAGACTGCACTTCAGTGCAGAAAAGGGAAATGTCCCCATTCTGTGCTGTACGGAGCCATTGCTTTTCACCTTCGAACTTTTTAAAGTTCGATCATATGGTGTTGACCATATGACATTCGAACTTCAAAACATTTGAATAATTAATAGGGACCCTTCCATTCATGCACTATGTGAAAAACTGAAAGGGTGCCAGCCCAGCTAGATAGAATTAAGCAGATAATTCTATGTCATTGTAAATATTAATAAAATCCACAGGCTGTTTTACAAATGTAAGAAAACTAAATGTAAAAAAAACTGTGTTATATGTTCTGAACTTCAAAAATATAACCACAGTGCACCCTGATGTATGAAAGCTGATAAAGTAAAGCATTTTATGACTGATCTCAAAGCTCGGAGTCAGGATGTCTGGATGAAGGAATTCTTTCTACTGTCTTAGGACAACAGTTAATTAATAGGTTTTACATGTATAATGTATTTTATTGGTGTGGCTTTCTGGCCATGTGCAAGCTTACTAAAAAAACTAAGAAATGAAAAAATCAGTTTCTGGTAGCCTGGGAACCAGAGAAGTGTCAAGAATGATGTAATCTAAAATGAGTAAGCAGTGATGTATTATCAATTTAAGAGATTCATTTGAGAAAGAGATAGCATTTTTGCATTTGCCTTCAGAACTGACAACATCACCAGCACTCTGCCTTTGCTCTCTATGTATGGAAGTTATTTGAAACATTGTTTCTCTTAGAAATAGATAGAAAATAGTAAGATTAGACTAGCTGTTTTCTGTACTTGTGTCAGACTATCCTACAGAATTGTTTTAAAGTTCCTGTGTCTGAACTCTTGACCAGCACTGTGTTGAATTGAGGAGATTTGCCTTGTGTTTTTATTATTTATTATTAAATATTTTAAACCTTTCAACTGTGGCTGTTTTGTGTAGAGATAATTTAAGCTCTAGAGTACTTGTATGCATTTAGTGATATTGTACTAAGCTACTCCAATAACCTTAACAGTTCTGGTCAAACTTACTAATTGGATAACAGTATTATTACACAGGGAAATTGGTCACCCTTTTGCAAGGGCCTTATAGTAGCTGATAAGCAGGGGTTCTGGGATAACTACCTTATAGCCTGGGCAGAATGGGGCATACCTGGTGAGCCTGTGCCAGCATTCCCCAGGAGTGTCTGCAAGTTTGTTTATAAATCATATCTTGAAGTGTCTGTGTGTGTGTGTGTGTGTGTGTGTGTGTGTGTGTGTGTGTGTGTGTGTGTGTGTGTGTGTGTGTCTTAGCTACTTGGGCAGGGACATGAAACACTGGTTGGACAGAGGGAGAGCTGGAAGGACTTGACTTGGAGCCCTGGCTAAGGACTCCACTCTATAGGTGTGCCAGTGGGGAGTCTTATTGAGGATCTGGAGAGAAAGGGAGAAACCATCCCCAGACTCACTGTGATCTCTGTGTGCTCATAAGGGAAATTGTACTTTACTGTGTGTACTTGTTATCCTACCCAATGTGCACGCCCCTCACTGGTGTTAAATTGTACTTTACTGTGTGTGTACTTGTTATCCTTCCCAATGTGCACCCCCTCACTGGTGTTAAATTGTACTTTACTGTGTGTGTACTTGTTATCCTTCCCAATGTGCACGCCCCTCACTGGTGTTAAATTGTACTTTACTGTGTGTGTACTTGTTATCCTTCCAAATGTGCACCCCTCACTGGTGTTAAATTGTACTTTACTGTGTGTGTACTTGTTATCCTTCCCAGCGTGCACGCCCTCACTGGTGTTAAATTGTACTTTACTGTGTGTGTACTTGTTATCCTTCCCAATGTGCACCCCTCACTGGTGTTAAATTGTACTTTACTGTGTGTGTACTTGTTATCCTTCCCAATGTGCACGCCCCTCACTGGTGTTAAATTGTACTTTACTGTGTGTGTACTTGTTATCCTTCCCAATGTGCACGCCTCACTGGTGTTAAATTGTACTTTACTGTGTGTGTACTTGTTATCCTTCCCAATGTGCACGCCCCTCACTGGTGTTAAATTGTACTTTACTGTGTGTGTACTTGTTATCCTTCCCAATGTGCACGCCCCTCACTGGTGTTAAATTGTACTTTACTGTGTGTGTACTTGTTATCCTTCCCAATGTGCACGCCCTCACTGGTGTTAAATTGTACTTTACTGTGTGTGTACTTGTTATCCTTCCCAATGTGCACGCCCTCACTGGTGTTAAATTGTACTTTACTGTGTGTGTACTTGTTATCCTTCCCAATGTGCACCCCTCACTGGTGTTAAATTGTACTTTACTGTGTGTGTACTTGTTATCCTTCCCAATGTGCACGCCTCACTGGTGTTAAATTGTACTTTACTGTGTGTGTACTTGTTATCCTTCCCAATGTGCACGCCTCACTGGTGTTAAATTGTACTTTACTGTGTGTGTACTTGTTATCCTTCCCAATGTGCACGCCTCACTGGTGTTAAATTGTACTTTACTGTGTGTGTACTTGTTATCCTTCCCAATGTGCACCCCTCACTGGTGTTAAATTGTACTTTACTGTGTGTGTACTTGTTATCCTTCCCAATGTGCATGCCCTCACTGGTGTTAAATTGTACTTTACTGTGTGTGTACTTGTTATCCTTCCCAATGTGCACGCCTCACTGGTGTTAAATTGCACTTTACTGTGTGTGTACTTGTTATCCTTCCCAATGTGCACGCCCCTCACTGGTGTTAAATTGTACTTTACTGTGTGTGTACTTGTTATCCTTCCCAATGTGCACGCCCCTCACTGGTGTTAAATTGTACTTTTCCTGTGTGTGTACTTGTTATCCTTCCCAATGTGGACGCCCCTCACTGGTGTTAAATGGTACTTTACTGTGTGTGTACTTGTTATCCTTCCCAATGTGCACGCCAATCACTGGTGTTAAATTGTACTTTACTGTGTGTGTACTTGTTATCCTTCCCAATGTGCACGCCCCTCACTGGTGTTAAATTGTACTTTACTGTGTGTGTACTTGTTATCCTTCCCAATGTGCACGCCTCACTGGTGTTAAATTGTACTTTACTGTGTGTGTACTTGTTATCCTTCCCAATGTGCACCCTCACTGGTGTTAAATTGTACTTTACTGTGTGTGTACTTGTTATCCTTCCCAATGTGCACGCCCTCACTGGTGTTAAATTGTACTTTACTGTGTGTGTACTTGTTATCCTTCCCAATGTGCACGCCTCACTGGTGTTAAATTGTACTTTACTGTGTGTGTACTTGTTATCCTTCCCAATGTGCACGCCTCACTGGTGTTAAATTGTACTTTACTGTGTGTGTACTTGGTATCCTTCCCAATGTGCACCCCCCTCACTGGTGTTAAATTGTACTTTACTGTGTGTGTACTTGTTATCCGTCCCAATGTGCAGGCCCTCACTGGTGTTAAATTGTACTTTACTGTTTGTGTACTTGTTATCCTTCCCAATGTGCACGCCCTCACTGGTGTTAAATTGTACTTTACTGTGTGTGTACTTGTTATCCTTCCCAATGTGCACGCCCTCACTGGTGTTAAATTGTACTTTACTGTTTGTGTACTTGTTATCCTTCCCAATGTGCACGCCCTCACTGGTGTTAAATTGTACTTTACTGTGTGTGTACTTGTTATCCTTCCCAATGTGCACGCCTCACTGGTGTTAAATTGTACTTTACTGTGTGTGTACTTGTTATCCTTCCCAATGTGCACGCCCCTCACTGGTGTTAAATTGTACTTTACTGTGTGTGTACTTGTTATCCTTCCCAATGTGCACGCCCTCACTGGTGTTAAATTGTACTTTACTGTTTGTGTACTTGTTATCCTTCCCAATGTGCACGCCCCTCACTGGTGTTAAATTGTACTTTACTGTGTGTGTACTTGTTATCCTTCCCAATGTGCACGCCTCACTGGTGTTAAATTGTACTTTACTGTGTGTGTACTTGTTATCCTTCCCAATGTGCACGCCCCTCACTGGTGTTAAATTGTACTTTACTGTGTGTGTACTTGTTATCCTTCCCAATGTGCACGCCCTCACTGGTGTTAAATTGTACTTTACTGTGTGTGTACTTGTTATCCTTCCCAATGTGCACGCCCCTCACTGGTGTTAAATTGTACTTTACTGTGTGTGTACTTGTTATCCTTCCCAATGTGCACGCCCTCACTGGTGTTAAATTGTACTTTACTGTGTGTGTACTTGTTATCCTTCCCAATGTGCACGCCCTCACTGGTGTTAAATTGTACTTTACTGTGTGTGTACTTGTTATCCTTCCCAATGTGCACGCCCCTCACTGGTGTTAAATTGTACTTTACTGTGTGTGTACATGTTATCCTTCCCAATGTGCATGCCCTCACTGGTGTTAAATTGTACTTTACTGTGTGTGTACATGTTATCCTTCCCAATGTGCATGCCCTCACTGGTGTTAAATTGTACTTTACTGTGTGTGTACTTGTTATCCTTCCCAATGTGCACCCCTCACTGGTGTTAAATTGTACTTTACTGTGTGTGTACTTGTTATCCTTCCCAATGTGCACGCCCCTCACTGGTGTTAAATTGTACTTTACTGTGTGTGTACTTGTTATCCTTCCCAATGTGCACGCCCTCACTGGTGTTAAATTGTACTTTACTGTGTGTGTACTTGTTATCCTTCCCAATGTGCACGCCCCTCACTGGTGTTAAATTGTACTTTACTGTGTGTGTACTTGTTATCCTTCCCAATGTGCACGCCCCTCACTGGTGTTAAATTGTACTTTACTGTGTGTGTACTTGTTATCCTTCCCAATGTGCACGCCTCACTGGTGTTAAATTGTACTTTACTGTGTGTGTACTTGTTATCCTTCCCAATCTGCACCCCCTCCCTGGTGTTAAATTGTACTTTACTGTGTGTGTAGTTGTTATCCTTCCCAATGTGCACGCCCCTCACTGGTGTTAAATTGTACTTTACTGTGTGTGTACTTGTTATCCTTCCCAATGTGCACGCCCCTCACTGGTGTTAAATTGTACTTTACTGTGTGTGTACTTGTTATCCTTCCCAATGTGCACGCCCCTCACTGGTGTTAAATTGTACTTTACTGTGTGTGTACTTGTTATCCTTCCCAATGTGCACCCCTCACTGGTGTTAAATTGTACTTTACTGTGTGTGTACTTGTTATCCTTCCCAATGTGCACGCCCCTCACTGGTGTTAAATTGTACTTTACTGTGTGTGTACTTGTTATCCTTCCCAATGTGCACGCCCTCACTGGTGTTAAATTGTACTTTACTGTGTGTGTACTTGTTATCCTTCCCAATGTGCACGCCTCACTGGTGTTAAATTGTACTTTACTGTGTGTGTACTTGTTATCCTTCCCAATGTGCACGCCCCTCACTGGTGTTAAATTGTACTTTACTGTGTGTGTACTTGTTATCCTTCCCAATGTGCACGCCCTCACTGGTGTTAAATTGTACTTTACTGTGTGTGTACTTGTTATCTTTCCCAATGTGCATGCCTCTCACTGGTGTTTGTACTTTACTGTGTGTGTACTTGTTATCCTTCCCAATGTGCACGCCCCTCACTGGTGTTAAATTGTACTTTACTGTGTGTGTACTTGTTATCCTTCCCAATGTGCACGCCCCTCACAGGTGTTAAATTGTACTTTACTGTAGGTGTACCTGTTATCCTTCCCAATGTGCACGCCCCTCACTGGGGTTAGTGGTGAGGATTGAGGCTCCTTGATTAGTGGGCCAGTGCACGGGCACCACACGTCAAACAAACATCTCCATGTGATTGCCATGCTATACATTCCCAATACACAGTATGCCTTAAAGGTAATTAGTTACACAAACAAACCTGTAAGGAAAAGTACAAATAAGCAATTAAGTATAAAAGCAAGATGTTGCAGTGCTAAACTTGAATTGCTATCTGTAAAGCCAAAGCTAAAATTGCCATCTGTAAGAGTTAGAGCTAACCAAATCCCATCTTGACCCCCCACACCCCCCATCCCATTAATTCCAGGCAGCCATGATGCACAACACATTAGTAGTCCTAAAAGTTACTGAGATAACACAATCTTGTTCCCATAAACATTTGTCATTAATACTAATAAAGTGCAATGAAGATGGCTATTTCCCTTACATCAGCTATTTGCATTATCTGGTTAAATTCAACAAGGTTCCACTGCTTCCATGGCTGAAAGCTAAGAGGGAGCAAGTGTATTCTACCTGCAAGCTGTACCATTCTGCTTTACAGTTAAAAAGAATCTAATTTTTTTTGTCTGTTTTGTGTATATTAAGTAATATAAAGTGAAGAATGTCACAGTTGATTGTAACACTAAAGCCCCATATTTTCTGTAGGATTATAGGAATCTATGACCAGGAGTGGTTTTATGGCTAGAATGTATATTCATAGGTATTTCCTGGATGTCTGGATGTTATTTTTCCAACAGTGGAAATACATTGAAAACTAAATGCAAGCTAGACTTGTGAAATTGTTGTACATTAATTTCCATGCAGGAATCTCCACTGTAGAGTTCAAGCCTGATCTTTAAAAGTCTCAAAGATCTGACCTTCGTCCATGTTTGAAAGGGTCTTCCCAAGCTTTGTTCCCAAGATTTGTAATGAAACTCTGGTTATGCTGTCACTAAAAAATACACATAAGACCTGGATTAAATGTGAACTAGTAGACATCACTGATGCAGACCACTACAACACTCTTCCTACCTCTGCGTACTTTCCCTATTCTAGAATTCTACTGTAATGGTGTGCTGTCACTGTAGACACTTAGATAAATCTTTCTTTTAGTTGCTGTACTTCACAAATCCTGAATTGGGAAAGGCCTTCTTGGCCAAGCAATGGAAAGCAACACCTGCCTCTTGATAACCCTGTGCCCTGTGAGCTCTCATAATGATCTTGCCAATCAAGTCTCAGAAAAATAACAATAAAGGAATTATGTTATAATTTCTAGGATACTGTTTAATTTTACAGATGTGGTACAAACAATTCAAGTGTATGTACTTCCAGAGGCACATGGGAGGTACTGTAATGTATTTAAACTATTATACTTTAGAAACAACAAAGATAATTGATAGTTTAGTTAACAGAATCTGGTATCTCCTCCTCTGCCATAGCATGCATGTAAACGCCCATGTTTCTCGGGAGTGATGTGTAACATAAAGCAAATTCTACACCATGGACACCGGGCCTCAATGGTATGTCTATTAGTCTTACAGTTTATTGGGTTCCCGAAATCTGAATTAGTCCCCCTTACCATTCACCTCCACCTGTGCATTATGTCTTCTGGAGGCAAGCTCCAGTAGAACTAATCACACATAATAATTTTGGAAACAATAACATACAGACATACAGAACCTTCTGTTTTATATGAAAGTAGAAACATTTATGGAGGGATAGGTGAAGGACTTTGTTAAAGTTCTGGTTAAGTATATGTTTACTCAAGGTTCTTACAAATATATGCATGAAAAGAACTGGTATTGAATCCCATCTAAATAGGAAACTGTTCCTGATGCCAGGGATTCATCATACCAATAAGTTAATGCTTTGCCTTGTTTTAGTACATTCATGTTTATTTTTTTACTTGATTGTTTTCTTGTTTGTTAATTAAACATATTAAAATGCTTATCAGTTAAACACATTATATAGGTAAACAAATACAAAAGCCTCCATAACTAGTTATTTCTCTTTCTAATCACTGAACTGCTTCCATACCTACTAATTTAATCTCCTTCTCTGCATCACCTATCCTCTTCACCCTTTAAACAACTTCTGTACATACTTCACCACATACCTAAAAATTGTTCTTGTAAACAATTTTCCACCTCGTTTAAATAAACCTGTCATATTGCTATCCTTTTGATGTTTTTCATTAAAAGGAAATATACTTTTCATTTCTAAAAATTAATTTGCATCTTTAAAATAAATTATCATCCTTTCATCATTTCTACTATATGTTTCAAGATTTTTAGAAATCCCCATCTACATATATAGCATTAAATCCTGCACAAAAATAGTCTCTTCTGATGTTCTTTCTTAAACATATCCCTTAACTACTTTTTGCTTAAAGCATTGCACCAGTTAGACCAAGAATGTTAAGAAAAAAACTAGTTTCTGAGTAATCCATTCAGAATAAGTCAAAAATAACTTTATGTCTCACATTCTGCAAAAAAATATATATATCAAACCTAAGAGAATATTTCATGCTAAGCATTCATAAATATTGTCCAGATGCACTGCATAACAAATTAAGGGGAAAACTCAAGTCATCCTGATGTATCTACTCCTAAGAAAATATAGTGTGAGGGGAAACAAAAACATTTTTTCTTTCTTTTTTCTCTTCGCTTTTCCACAAATATTAATAGGTGAATGAGGAGCACACATCTCAACCTATTAGCTCAAGAAATCTGGACAAAGCTAAAAAGAATGGGGGACAAATTTTAAATATTGGTCTTAAAATATTAGAAGGTTGATAGAATAATAGGTCTTGCATTAGCATGCATGTTTGAAAGGTGCAAAAGCTGAAACACAAATGCCTGGGATTATTTAGTGACTTCAATCCTCAGTGAGTTGGCAGAAACCAGAAATTTTATAGAGGACACGCCAATAATATGAGGCAAAAATCTGGACATTCTGAATAATCTGGACATTTAAGAGGTATGACTGGAAGAAATTTTTTATCTGTTTTTTTTCAAATATTTAAATGTTGTAAATATATATATCAGCCCTTTGTATTTCTTTCTTTCTTCTCAGTTTTAGCATGGAAATATCTCTGTATATGTCTTATCTGCAATGTTTTGTAACTACAGCTCTTTGATTATTAATCTATTTTTATGTACTAATAAAATTAATATACATATAATTTCATTGTACTACATCCCTGGTAGAGCCTAAAAATGGCCCACAAAGATTAGTATTTCACCCTTGTTCACAATCAGAAATAAATACATTCATTCATACAGAGAAAGAGAGAGAGAGAGAGACATACATACATATGTACATGCATGCATACATGTACATGAAGACCAGACTATCATGCACCCAACTTGTCTTCGATTAGCAGCACAGACCATGTAGAGACTGGACAGGGAGGATAGGGTTGAGCGGCCAACACTGGGTCACCCAACCTGAGGGCAGAGAGGAACTGGCTCCCTGTATAAGTAACATTTGCTGAGTATCACATATATGACAAGCAGAAAGGGCCTAGCAATGCTCATATTGTGTATTGGTAGGGACACCATGAGCGTTACAGTATATGCATGTTTCCTTGAGGAGTTATCACTGCAGTAATTATATTGTAAGAGATAGGGAGGTTGGGCAGCCAGACCTTCTGACTAGCCTTCTCCCTGCCACTTGACCATTACTTCTTAATAGGAACTAGGTTGGCAAGCCCAACACAAAGAATGAATGGATCATTCAGCAATATTGCTGGGGAGCTGATGGTTCAAACCTTTGCAGTGAATGTGGATGCCATTGAACTCGAGAGAGAGAAATAAATGGGTAGTAGGACTCTCCCTTTGCCAAGAATGGTACAATCCAGGACTGGAGATTGGTAAGCTTATGTCAATAGTCAAGACTGAGTGGGCAATTGATCGAGGAGCAGAAGATTCATTGAGTCACTTAAGCAAGCAATAAAAATGGTTGCCATTTGGATGGTCTCGTGAGTAACATCACTTGAATCCAACAAGCTAAAGTAAAGAACAGTGCACAGAAATCAGTTCTCTTGACTCCGATACCACAATACTCCCTGTAAGTAAGAACTGCATAAAAGTCTTATGGAGGCATTGCACAAGACACAGAGCTTGAGATGAAGGTACCGTCTTCAAGTACATTATCCTATTCCTTTCCTGAACAGATCATCTGTGTTGGCATTAACAGTACCACTCCTATGCTAGATTGTCATATTATAGGACTACAGGGGTAAACTCCACCTAAAAAGCTTCCTATTCTGCCCACTTACACAATGTACCTATTTCAAAGGGATTTGGTCTGAAACCAGTGTATTTTTTGTCTCTCGGGTAGGGTTGTACCTTTGCCAGAGCCTAGACTATACCCAGACTCTGCTTAAGATTCTCCCTGGGTTGATTTTTGCAGCTCAAGCATGTAGTAGTCATCTTCTTCGCACAAAGGCTAGTCATCTGCTTCATAGGAAACATGGCTCAGTACAATCCCCATCTCATAGTTGGAAGTGTCTAGCTAGGCAATGAAACTTCAATTCTGAAGACTCCAGTTGAGCACCAGGTGTCAAACACAAGGATCTAAAGGTTGATGAATCTTCTGTGGGGTATGCACCACCCACCAAACAATCTCTTCTTGTGTTTCAACAGGTAAATTGGCACAAGAAGGGTCTCCTTGTCTCCCTACAGAGGTACGCTGTAATCAGCATTTCACTTTGTGGCTGGTCTACTAAATTGCAACAGTATCTAAGCTGGTGGTTTCATCTAAGTCTTCATAGCAAATTGGATGCCTTCAGACTTTGAAAACAAACTAAAATGCACCTTGTCACTGATTAATGGCATAAACATTATAGAGCTATAAAAGCAATATAATCCACAGGTGCATTTATGTTCACAAATGTAAGAAGCTTTCTGACAGTGTCTGCAGGCACCAATCCCCATGGCATACACACAGTGACAGCTGTATTCTTACTTATCTCTTTCAAACACTGATGATTCTAAAGCATTTAAACAGATACAGATCATTACTATGCATGTTATGTTATCCTGTCATTCTGTGCCAAACAACTGAGTGCAATCAAATTTAGACTGACAAGCTACAGATGTAGAGATTTCTTTTTATAAAGAAAATAAACTATGAATATTGAGGACAGGATTTCTGTTTGCCCAATTGTGATGTGTTTCGCAAACTATGAGTTGCCTGTGCAGACAATATTTTACTGACTACTATATCTGTTCACATGTTGCACATACGGCCATTTTGATTTTCAAAGAGAAGCCACATTGGTAGCCACTAACAGCTGTCTCTAGAAGCTGGTACATACTTCTTATCATCAAATGACACTTGCAGCTTGCTTGCATATTTGAGATATAACTATAGATATCTAGACTGCTGATGTGATTTAAAGGCTGAGTCATGAAGGGGAGACTTGGCTTTGAGTGCAAGACATTTTTTGCCATGGAAAACATGCTGTTGAGGTCATTTATTGGAGAATATCATCAAGCATGTGAGAACCCTACAACTCTATGGATGAACTGTACAGTACTGGCACAGGAAGGTCATTAATATGTACGTTAATCACACGAGCGAGGTTGGATGGACTGTACAGCCCTGACACAGGCAGGTCATTAATATGTACGTTAATCACCCGAGCGAGGTTGGATGAACTGTACAGCCCTGACACAGGCAGGTCATTAATATGTACGTTAGTCACCAGAGTGAGGCTGGATGAACTGTACAGCCCTGACACAGGCAGGTCATTAATATGTGCGTTAATCACCCGAGCAAGGTTGGATGAACTGTACAGCCCTGACACAGGCAGGTCATTAATATGTACATTAGTCACCCGAGCGAGGTTGGATGAACTGTACAGCCCTGACACAGGCAGGTCATTAATATGTACGTTAGTCACCAGAGCGAGGCTGGATGAACTGTACAGCCCTGACACAGGCAGGTCATTAACATGTATGTTAGTCACCATACTATTCAGGGAGGCCAAGATTTATGACACAATTTCTGCATCAAGTCGGGCTCCCTCTTCTGTTGTGTTTCACATCTGCTTATGATATGCACAAGCAGTGTACATGTGTTTTATGTTGTGTACTGCTTTCATGTTGCAGGTGCTAATGCCACATCTTGAGATCGATCTGAGTACTGGAAAGGCTGTTTTGTTCAAACTAGTGTTGTAGAGTCCTGTGATAAAGGTCCAACTGCTGCATCTACTGAAACTACCAGCCATATGTATGATGATGTTTCAAGATATTAAATATAAGCAGCATATTTCTTGGCCAAACCACTTTAATTTCTCAGAGCAATGCCAGCAACATGCTTATGGGTGGTGGTGATACATAGATGGCTTCTGCATCAGATGTCACTGAAGGATATATGAATTGTGAAGAAAAGGCTCCTATATAACAATATATTAAGGGTGATGAAGAGACTCCAATACAACCTCCTCCACCTCTTTAGGAATAAAAATATCCTGGCTCATATGCATTGACTGCTGGAAATCTACAGGCTGCTTTTGTCACTGCTACAACTTCTAAGCTTCAAGTTTTGCATAAATGCAAGTAGCTTAGTTGCTGTTTTGATAGTCAAATGATAATCTTAGGAGAAATACAATGTTTTCACCCTTAACTAACAATAAGACCATCAGGGATTTTTTTTCTTTTATTTCCTGCTGACAGCCAACCATAAAATCAGTCTTCCCACAATCAGCTGACACATTTGGTCCACACTGATTAACAGTTAATCATTGAAGGCTGTCATTCAGGCAGCCATCAGAGATTTTCTTATTTGTCTCTGACTCTTCGAATGGTGGATGAATGTGTGCACTTGCATGTACAAGAGCCTATAATATCTCAATATCTCAGTTGTAGACTAGATCTGCATGTTTCCAAACATGCTCCATGAAGAATACCATACAAACATACCTTGGCAGAGTCAAGCCCATGTATCTGTCCGCAAAAAGCATGCCTTGCATATCTTTGCCAATATGTGCTATCACTGCAGAGTGATGAACTAACTTCATCCCCCCATGAGGGTCGAGGCAGCACCCACCTCTCTTTCCCACACTTTCCTTCTTGGATCTCCATCACTTAATCTGCTAAATGATCTTGAATCAAGTGGGATATAGTAAGGACTACATCAATCTGCACCACAAACATGAACATGGCTATCTCAAAATCCATTCACATGATAATCGCCAGGCAAAAAAGTGCCAATAATTCCATCATGAATTGATGCAGGCTGTGTGGGAGCAACGCAGTTATGTTTTGTAACACATGCCATCTTGCATGAGGGCAAAGGTGATGATGAGGGGAGTGGCACTGAGCAATGAGGGGAGTGGCACCAAGAAACTGTCGCAGCATCTGCAGGATAGCAATAGGTAGTCAGCAACAGTTACGCTTGTCATTCAGGATGCAGTATTTTGCACTGTGCCACACCACAGATGTTGCCTTAGTGTTTTCGGACATTGAAATGTCATGTCATGGACATATGATGGCTGATGCAGGGGTGTGCTTTGGTCATTGTAGACATATTGAAGTAAGTCCTATGACAGTGTGATGTGGATGGCTATCACTATCCTCATCCATCTCCTGCACTTTTACACCAATCTCCTGCAATAGAGCACAACACCAATGCACACCTGTCTAAAAGGCAGGTGCACTGTCCACAAGGCAGGTGCATTCAATGGCACATATGAACAAGACATGACTGGCTTCTACATTGTTGGAGATAGTCAGGGGAACCTTCTTCCTCTACATGCCTGTCCACAAGGAAGGTGCACACAACAGCACATATGAACATGACACTTTATAGACATACCTCTCAAATGTCAACAAAGGTTCTGGATCATTCTACATTTCTTACACAAGTTCTACAGCTGGTGTGTGACCATTTACATGCCATTTGTCTGAGTCATGACTCATGCAAATGATGATAAATGACTGAACCAAGACCTTCATGAAGATGATGATGATGATGATGTCTTCTCTTACACTCATTATCTTCCTTCATAGAGCAGAGCCTGCGGTCACTACATCTGACCTCAAAATTGCAGGAGCTCTGCCACAAGACCCTACGCCTACAACTTTACTGAGAATTTTGTCAGGTTTTAATAGGCTATGGTCACTATCTATGACCTCAGTACTGCAGGAGCCCTGCCACAATACACTATCCCTACAAGTTTACTATTTTGTACGTTGATGCTCATTACCTTTAATCAGTTAAATACATGCCTGCTCTGTGAGTGAACACATCTCTGTAATAGGCCATACATTCTTAAGATCTCTGAGATGGCCACTGTCCCCTTTTGCTTGACCAGTAAACTGTACTTCATATGCCAGTTATTTAGTCTCAGGAAATGATAGACAACCTGTTTTACTTGCATCTCTTTGTTAATTGCTTTGTTCTGGCTAAAAATCTGATTGATCTCAGTTGTAAATTGACCTAAGGGTGGGAAGCCCTCTACACTAAGCTTCACTTTGCTTTGCTCCCTTACACTACACACAATTCTCCCCCTCCCCCTCTTACTCTAAAATGATATTACCTACATGTGCATTTTGCTTGGGACTCTTATTTCAAAACCCTCCCCAATGAACTTACTACATCTATACATACACTTCTGTTTCTTGTTTCCTACTTCCATATCTCTTTTTAACTTTTTAGCAACATTTCCATCTATCTTTCTCCCTCCATACTGCTTTGCAGTTTATCCATTTATAATCACAACCCTCCCTAATAGGGCCTATGTGTTCCACGTTGTATATTTTTCTTTTCCTAAGTAAACCCTCATTTCTTCTTATTTTGACTACATCATTATACTCTAGGCTTTAATAACCTCTATTCCTTACATTCCACAGAAGATACTTGGACAACCTACCTTTCTTTTTTATAGAAAATACTTGTCTCCTTACCAATCCTCTTCTAGCTTTCAGAATCTACCATCACTGAATTTCCTGCTGTCCTGCAACTTCTTGTTTCATTGCTACTTCCCCACCACCTGACATCTATAAAATACAGATTCTTGTACTTAGTTATGCTACTCTTCACTTATCTTCTATTCTTCTTCTGCTGTGCCATCTTTCATCCTACAATGACTCAATAATATCTCACACCATTTATCCAAATCTGTCCCAACTACCTATCCATACTTCCTCTTTACACTCTCCAAACATTGCACCAAACCTATTTCATATTGTTCTTCACCTTTATTCCAAACATAGGCTAATTATCTGCACTTCAACTCAATCCAAAACAAAATTAGTTGCTAGAATCCTCTCCCAAAAACAAGTATGCATAATTCCCAATATACTAAAATCTCTAAGAGGAGATATACACCCTAATCCTGTCCCTATCTTCCACAATGAACATAAAGAGAATTTTCTCCCACACACTTCTGTAACACAAAATAGCCAATCCCCAAACCTGATTATCTAATTTTCACTGCAATTAATGTTGGATTACTCAACATAAGCCTGATGTTCTCACTGTAGCTGAAACTTGGGTTAAACCCAGCATAAATGACTCTGAAGTTGGACCTCTTAGCTCTAATATCATCTGTAATGACTGTATAAAGAGGAAAGGTGGGGGCATTGCTTTAATATTTCCCAGTACCTACCACATTTCCCCTTACAGCAAGCCAACACCAAAATTCAGTTCAGCAGAGCTTCAAAAAATAAACAATTACAAACATGCATTACTGTGCTTTATATCCCTCCTGACATACAGTTATACTGGAAGATATTCTATACTGGATATCCATAACATTTCCACAAGAAAACCTATTGCTAGGAGATATGAATGTCAATTGTTTGGACAAAAACCATAACTGCCCTATGTCTAGCATGAACTTATATGGTTTCACACAACTAATTAATAGCCTCACACATTATAGAAAGATATCACATTTTGTATTACACTAGATACCATCAGACCCTAGTAAATACATCACCTTAGGTACAATGTCAGACTCTCTCAGTGACCATCTCTCAATCTAAATGACCTGACATCTTACACATCCAGTTAAACAGCATATTTATGAAACAACACTCAGCCTTTCCAAGTTTAACCCAGAAATGTTTATTATTACTCTATCATTTATTAACTGGAACTTCCTAAAAATCCTCCCCTTAGATGAGGCTGTAAATGAAATCAATATAAGTTTTCTAAATATCCTAAATAGCCTTGTACTTCCTAGAAGGAAGAGGCTAAAAACAAATAGTGCAAGTTGCCTATCCAAAAAAAGAGTAGAATGCCAGTGCAGGATAAATAGAAAGCCTGGAAAGAATGGCAAAAATAAAAATTGCCTCAGTATCTTGAAAACTTCAGAATGCTTCACAATTGTAATAAAAAGCAAATATATGAAGACAATAAAACGATAGTATAATAACTTCCAGAATAATAGTAAACACAACCCTAAACATTTTTGGACATCCATTAAAGAAATCATTCTTACTGGCCAAAATCTCAACCCAAGCCCCTCTCCCAATAACTCACCACTCGAAACTGTAATACAGTTCAACTCTTATTTTATAGATAGGACAACATCTCTTACCAAGGATTCCACAACATTTAATCCCAACCCTTCCCAAAACCAAGATATCACCGCATCCACTTTCAAATTCAAACCTGTGCCCAGAGGCTGTATAAAACTACTCTTAAAAAAAATTAAGCTGCGCTCTTCTTCAGCTGATGACCTTCCAACTCAGTACCTAAAAAAGAGCAGCCAAAAGCATTGCCTGCCCTGTTTCAATCCTTATAAATAAGTCAATCCAGAAGCCAATGTTCCCTCTCTCTGGAAAAAGTCACACATTATCCCTGTACAAAAAAGAGGAAATTCAATAGGCATTAATAACTTTAGACGTATAGCAATCTTATCTCCCCCTCAGCAAATACTTGAAAAATGCATTCAAAAACAATTGCTAAACTATCTTCTCAGGAAAAACTCCTATTCCCTACATAACATGGCTTTCATCCTTCCCGTAGTACTAGGACTGCCTTTCTAATATATATATATATATATATATATATATATATATATATATATATATATATATATATATATATATACTGCCAATAAAGCTAGAGGTAATGCCAAACTAGTCTCTTCCTTATTTCTAGACTTGTCTAAAGCCGTCAACACAGTTTGTCGCAGCAAACCTCTACTTTAAATGATCTCACTGGGTCTTTCTCAGCCCACCCTTCTGTGGTTCAAAAGCTACCTGTCCAAGAGGTATCACTCAGTAAAATGGCACTCCACACTCTCCTTACCTCCCAGTCATCACCAGTGTACCACAAGGCTCTATCCTTGGTCCCCTTCTTTAACAATTTCACCAGCACCCTCTATACATCCACACAGTAGGCCACCCTAATACAATACGCTGATGATTCCACTCTCATTTGCACCTCCAAAAATGTACTCAGGAAGCTTTAACAGCCACTGAAACATGACTTTGTAACTCACGACTCATGTTCATCCCCAAAAAACAAACTACTACTTTTGTTCCCCAAATCCCTCTCTCATGAAAAAATGAAATTTAAAGTCCTCTCTATTGATAATACAACCATTGAAGTCACGTCTCATAGCAAACTATTAGGGATGATAGTGGATGATTATCTTGCATTCAACCTGCATATACAAAATTGCATAAGAAAACCTCATCAGAAACTAGGGATGCTTTACAGAGCCAAACACTTTGTCACAGACACAACTAAAACTACACTCACCACTACTTACCTCCTCCATGCTCTTCTTTATAGTGCTCCCATCCTTACTAACCTTAAAGCTTCACAAAACTGAAACTTGAACAGTGCTATAACAAAGTTACTAAATTTAAAGCACATACCCCTTTCAGAACCTACCACTGTATAGCACTGAAAACACATCAACTAACTTACAGTATGTACAGCCTCTTACCACCTATAAAATTATACAGCATCCATCTGCCTATCCAGCACTAAAAACATTTTACACATATGTTCTCAGGGTCATTACGATACAGTGACCAAAAATGTCTCTCTACAAACCTAGCAAATCTGCTGGGCATTGTTTGTACTCGTACAAGGTTGCTAAAGCCTGGAAGTTCTTTACCTGTATCCATCAGATCTATAGCCTCCCTCCCATCTTTCAAAGCCACAGTTTTGCTAGCTAAAATCTGGCTATGTTCTTGTTCAAAACCAGAATAAACTATGTCCATAAATGTGAACAAGTACCTTGTCATTCATTATACCTCCTTACTCTCCCTTATTCACTTACTTCTTTACTGCTATGTAATTCTCTTCCCTGACTTTCCCTGTAAGTATATCATGTTTGTTTTTCCCTCACTTCATATTGCAATTCCTATTTGTATTACACTAACTTACATTTCATTTCTCATCAAACTCTCTAAAATATCTCAAAATATTAAATGACTGTCATACTTGTATTGATTCTTAAACACTGTTTTTTTATATTATTATGTCCAATTTGTTATAATTATTTACTGCAGATGTTTTTGTTTTGTTTTTTGAAAATTGTAAAATTATTGTTGTTAAAATTGTTTGACATGCTTCTGGAGCATTGCTCCCCGGGCCTCCACTGAAAACAGGATTTGTGGAACCTAGTCGGACATTCCCAGTCAACAAATGTTAAATAAATAAATAAAATAAATAACATTTTGCAATAATCTGGACTTTTTCTTCCCGGGTCTCCTCTGAAACCAGGTTTTTATCCAGTTGGACTTTCCGAGTAATCAGACGTCAATAAATAAATAAATGATAATGAGGATGAAGTCTTCGGATGTGCATCCTTCATGCGATCTGATACATGTGGTGCAGAGGGCATGCAATGATCAACACAGAATGACGGGACCATGTCATGATGAAACACTCTTGCTATATGTACCATTTTTTATAAGCATCAATTTTATCTTTCTTCATACAAGGTTATTGTCATGCCATTGAATGCTGCTACATAACACCATGCTTATTTGCATTTAATGTTATGCACTATTTCCTGTGAAAATGTTGAGCTGTTAACCTTATATTCCAACATGTATGTAGCTTGAACACATGCCTCAGTAGCCTTGTTATCATCCGCTGCTGTGCTGCTTTGTCCAGATGCCACTGACCATGGCTGCAGTGCGCACCTTTCGGCATCTGAAATAGTGGTCATAAGCTGGGAGTGTTTGTAAGTTTTTCTCGAAGTCTGCTTTATCAAAGTTCATTTTGCACTGTGTTTCACATGAGTGACAGCATTTGTCTATTTATTTGTATTTATATACTATTTGTTAACTGTATAGGTGGGGTGGTGCAAAGAGTATTTCAGTCTCAACCCAAACACTCCGGCAGGCACATGCTGATGCAATAAGACAAACAAAAGCAATATGTAAAGTGTAAAGCTTTGCGCAGAGTGATTGTAACTGAGTTCCAACATCGTTTGAGTCAGTGGCAAACTCATTAGTGCTAAAACAATAACATTTGATCAGCTGTCTGAGCAAGAAATAGTGCAATGTTATTGATAAAGTAGGGAGTATGTAAACGCTGCGCATGATATACACATACTGCAAATTCACAGCATTTTAAGACATTGAAATTAAATAGAATCAACAGTAGGTTTGAAGTTTAACTGTACATTGGGAGAGTTAATTGTTTGTTTGGGAATGGTTAGGCATTATCCCTAAAGCACTTGCATTCTGACCCATTTCCAAAACTGAACAGGGAGACAATATGTGTAACAGAATGCATATCAATGAATTATGTGTCTTTTAAGGTTTTATGTGAAACTGTCATTCATTTTATGTCACATCTGCGTTCTGCTGGTTGGTGCATTTTATATGTTTTACAGTTTGATGTAGTGCTGTTACAGTTAAATTTAAATCCGATATTGTTTTCTGTCTGTCTACGTAATGTAATAGGGCAAGAATTTAGCATAGATGGTCCATGATGGTAAAGCCTATGCAAAAATTGTTTTTAAAATTTTTATTTGTTCATAGGTTCATAGGTTGGTGCTAGGCTATCAGCCCTAGGGCCAATACAAGCCTAGCCATAACAATTCCCTGACTATTTCTTCCTACAGTATTTACTTTCCTGGAGCCCTGTCTAGCAGGGCGACTAACTTAACCCCTGGGATGAACTTCCTATCTCCCATCCAATCATCACGGTTCCTTTTAAAGAGGGCCAAAGAGGTGCTCTGCTTGACATGTATGGGCAGTCTAATCCAGAGTCTGGGGAGTCTCTGGGTCAGGAACCTATCCCTCCAGCATGTTTTGTTTATTGTGATGACAAGGTTTAGATCCCTGGAGTGTGTGTCTCTGAGGGACTGGGATTTCTTTAAGTGTAGCATGTCCAGCAGCTCTGGGTTTGACATGGCCTTGTATGTTAAGCAGAGAGTGCCTCTGAGTAGGCGATATGCGACAGAGTATAGGTGGAGTTTTTTTAGATGGTCAGCATAGGGCATCTGCTTTAGGCCTGTGATTCTTTTAGTGAGGTATTTCTGTGGCCTTTCCAGTTGTTGCAGATGTCTTGAGAGGTACATACCAAATGGGGCGTTGTATTCTATAATGGGTCTAATGAGGGATGAGTACAGAGGGACAATGATCTCCTTTTTTCTGGATGAAAAGCCCTTAGTGATGAGGTGTGCTACATAGAAGGATTTCCTGACTGTTGTGGCGATGTGGTTATCGAAGGTGAGATCACTGTCCAACTGTGTCCCTAAGTCTCTTATCACACTTTCGGTGTTTAGTGTACTGCCACCTGTGTGGTAAGTTACAGGTACATCTTTTTTCCCAAAGGGGATAACTGTACATTTCTTGGCATTGAGCTTGAGCCCATGGGTCTGGCACAAAGCATCTGTTTCTGTAAGGTCATTTTGTAGAATATCCACATCATTTGGGGATTCAATAATGGCTCTCAGTTTGCAGTCCTCTGCGAACTTTGTTATCCAGATTCCCTTAGTGTTGGCCTGTACTTCCGAGAAGTAGATGCCAAACAAGAGAGGTCCCAGGACTGAACCCTGAGGTACTCCACTTACCACTTGTCTGGAGCTGGATTTGGAGTCGGCTACTTTTACAGCGTGGGTTCTGTCAGTAAGACATGTGGCAACCCATCAAGTGACATAGTGTGGGGGATGGTGTCGAAGGCCTTGGCGAGGTCCAGATAGGCTGTGTGGACCACCTTACCCTTGTCCACGGCTCTGGTGACTGATTCAAAGAAGTCAATCAGATTCAGTAGACAAGATCGACCCTTCATGAACCCAAACTGCATGGGGTCCAGTGTTTGAAGGATGACAATGTCTTTGTTTATAAGTTCCATGATAATACGTTCCATGGCCTTGCAGACCAGGCTCGTCAGACTGATGGGTCGGTAGTTCCCTGGATCCAAGTTGGATCACCCCTTGAGGAGTGGGATAACTGTAGCTGTGTGCCACTCAGTGTGCACGAAGCCTGAGGTGAGGCTATGATTAAACATGACACTTGGGTGAGATGCCAGTTCACTTTGTAGTTCATGTAGTACACAGCGTAGGATGATGTCTGGCCCGATGAATGCTGTATTCTTAGCTTTGGAGAGTGCATTTTTTACCTGTGTGGCTGTTATTACCTGACTTTGGCAATCTTTCGGTATTGAGATGGGTCCTTTAGGGGGTGAGAGGGGGTGAAGTTTACACTGAATTGATATGCCAGGATATTGGCAATATCCTTGGGATCAGTGTATTTAATGCCATTCTGTTGTAGCTCAGAGCAGATCTGAGCATTGCCATTTAGATTCTTGACATAGCTATAGAATACCTTATGGTTGTCTTTGGAATCTTTGGCAAACTGAATTTTTAACATTAAATAACAGTTTTGACTACATGTTTTCTTTTCCCTAGGCATTTGATTATCTTACTTTTAGTTTAACTCATACAGCCTTATTGATGCCTCCAGGTGCTTCTGCAATTACATCCTACTGATGTCTCTATGTGTCTAATATAGCCCGTTCACATTTGCATTAAAAGTTTCAACACTATGCTAAATACATGCTATTGGAAGATTTCATCTTAAATTTTGCACAATGTGCAATACAACCGCATTGATGTATGACATCTGTTAAGGGGTGTTTAAGACATACTAATTGTTGTTCATGTACTATTTATTTCTAGTACCATCATTTTCATATTCTTATATGTATATATATATATATATATATATATATATATATATATACATATATCATTAACCAAGTAACACAGACTTCACAGCTTAGCCTCATATGAAAAATTACAGATGAATGAACAAAATGCTGCTGACAGTATGTGCAGCTTGAGTGGTTACTGAAATAGTGTAAGTTGTTTACAAAATGCTAAACAATTAATATTTACTGTGTTTATTATGACTTTCATAATCAAGTTTAAGACCTATAATCTAAAGAACTCTATCACTGTAAACATCTGTTTATGCTGAGCATTTCTTTAATTACCATTATGGCTGCATAGATATGAGCTTTTGTTTGAAATGTGAAGCTATAGTTTGATTTTGTCAAAAGGTCAGGATGCAGTTATTGGGAGTTAAGTGTACAAAGCTCCAAGACTCCATTGGATTGAATGAGTTAATAACATGAATCCATATAGAACTATGTGGTGTTTCACCTTTGCAAGCGTGAAAGTTCATTTCTTCTGCTAACATTTTGTTGATGGTGTCCTTACCAAGGAGATGACCATATGTGATGTGACTATCCCTGAATGGGACGTGGAGGTCACATAAATGACACATGTATGTATGTTGTAAATAGTTCTTGGAGGCATAGTCATATGCTATGATTCCAACTTCCTGGCAAACAGTTTGGCAGCTGATGGAAAATGAGCCATTATATGTGTCTAAACTGTGACCGAACTGATCCTTGACAGCAGTGTGGATATGGTATCCTGTATCCGTAATGGTGAGGAATAAGGTGGTATTACAGCAATATTAGATACATGATGGCCACTTCTCACTGCCAGCAGATTAATATGTGGTCTCCTATATTGCATATCTTTATGTCCAGAATGTGTTCCAGGATTTAGATTTTAGTGACCTAGGTACCACGTTCACTGTATATCCCATGTGGCCCAGAATGTTTTTGATTCCCATATGTACATGGACATGAAAAGTTTGGACTGGAATGGGTAGAAACTCTTCCACAGGCTGTGTGTAGTCATATGCAGCATGTGTATATCATACACAGCCTTTACATACATAATCCCTACTATGTCAATAACACTGCACTATTTCTTAATGAGATATCCAACCAAATGTTATTGTTTTGGCATCACTGAGTTTTCCACTGACTTAGAAGATGTGGGAATTCTGATGCCTACTGTATTGCATTTACTGTTACAAGGACATTTTCAAACATAAGTCATGATGGGAATGATAGCATGCTTGTGGCCTCTTGCTTGCATTATTACTGACTCGCAGGCCCACAGTGCATGTTTTCACAATGATGGTGCAATATGCTACTCAGTGAGTCATTTGCTCCGCAGTTTGCCCCTAAGTCTGTTATATTGATTTATGTAGTGCAACCTGGAGCATATACATTTAAGTTTTACTGTTAGATTGTGTGGTTTGCCGCTGCAGTATTACATTAATCTATACTTCACTACAAAGTATAGTACAATGAATCAAATTACTATTATGCCATTTGTTTCATAGATAAAGTGAGCTCATGCATTCCGGAACTGGGTTACATTCCACAGAACACATAACATTTCCTTATTTTTATTTTGTTAGAGATATGTTGGGTACAATTGTATGATCATAATTATACAATAAATGTTCATTACTGTTTCAAAAGGAGCATGCTGATTAAACCAGACTGCCATTTGTAAATCAATTATATACAAATAGGAAAATTCCAGCCAATGAAGTACCACTGTGTGGCCAGACTTTCTATTTGTATTTGTTGAGGGAGACAGCAAAATATATGAAATATCAGGTACAGTCTGCAAAAATAATCAAACAGAAACCTGCCTGATTTTCCTTATATGTTTGTACTGTCCCTCATAAATCTCTACTTTTTTTTTTTATTAAAAAAAAAAAAAAAAAAAAAAAACAGCAAGGGATATTCTGTTTTCTCTCACTTCTCATGCACTGATGTACTAAGCAGGCATGGGAACGTAAGTCCCATACATATGCCCAGTGCATCAATAAAGGGATGACAGTGCAAAAGACTGAAGTGCCGTTATGCGAAAACATTATTTAAGACAAATACCTGTAAGCAATTTCTTTCTAAAATAATGTCATCGTATAATAGCAATCATCCACTCCTGTTTGTGGGTATAACAAGATTTACCCATGGTTGGTTTTGTTTAATCACTTGGGCCTCACCCTCATTGTCAAACCACACCTAATATACCCATGCAAAATCTCAGATTATGCAATTTATTTATTTTTACCTATTATCAAGGCAAAGATATCTCAGAGAATTCACTTTTCTCTGAGAAAAGAAGTCTTGGAGTTAATATAGTTATGCAGTGGGGGGGGGGGCACTTCATATTTGGGGGTACTTTCATGCCTTCTGAAGAACACGTTAATACTGAAGCATTTGGAATTAAGTGCTATACGTCACTGAGACTGTGTTTATGAACATTAATCATTCATGAAATAAACTTTAGAGTAACACAGATAAGTGATATCACCAAAAATATACAAAGCTATAACCTGAACATGCAGTCTTTCTGGGTCTCTGTTCCACTTATTTGTCAATTTCCTCTTAAAGTCTATTGGTCTTTTATACTTTATAATGTCTGTAAGCAAGAAAGCCTGTAAATCCTACATATGGGCAGTTGTAAACCAAACGTGTTTCAGTGTGTGTTCTATCTTTTTGTGGTAAAATCTGTATGCAGATGCTCTGTTGCTCATGTTTTCACAAAGGTACAATATGTGATTGTGATATTTTATAAAACGTTGACATACCAGCACTTGCCAGTTAATCTGTTTCTCGGTATCACCACTTACCAGATAATTTGTTTCACTGAGTTTCCTGTTATCATCTGATTATGAGCGTTTATACAATTGGCTATGTTTAGCATGTAGTTGGGTGTGGCATAACACACAGAAGGCACAAGGTTTTATTATCACCTTTGAGGGAAACTGACTAGGCTTAAAATGTGCCATGAGGCAGCTAGCCTAGTATTTACACATGAACATACATGCATGGAATTGAATTAAACAGGGCAGCAGTACAGAACATTCAGTAGTTGTTTTCCATTTATGGCATTTCACAGATACAAATACCATTATATTTACTTGGTTATTGATGTTCCATTTTACATGCACAAAATTAGTGTGACTAGTGGCACTTTTCTTGCATTAAGTACAACCTGAAGGTGCAGGAATGTTTCTTCCTTCACCCCAGCAGTTACCTTAAAGATTATGATGCCATGAAATACAAAGCCAGGGCTTTGTTGCCTTGTTTCTGCACTGCTTATTCACAGTGCACACACCGTATCCCCTCAACACCCCGACAAAGAGTCCACAGTTCATATGAGGCAAAAATCATTTGGGCTTATACCTGACATCTCATACTACAGATACATTTTAGTTGTTTAAAAAAAAAATGAAAGCTATTTACTGGAGGTAGTTGTCCAAAGAACTAATTAGTAATATATCTGTCATCTAAATGATTCAAATTTCATTTATTTAACATTTGTTTACTAGGAAAGTTTAACTGGGACGGAGTCCATTTTCAACAGAAGCCTGGGGAGAAATGCTCCAGATGCATGGCTTTGGAATGTGGGAGAGAACTGGACCACCTAGAGAAAACCCCACATGAACACAGGGAGGACATGCAGACTCCACCTAGCAGGCACCCCAGCCAAGAATTGAACTGGAAAACCTGCTGCTGTGAGGTGACAGCACTAATCACTGCACCACTGTGCCACCTGAATGAAATGTTAAAACTGCTGATAATGCACTATAAATCTTTTCCACATTTTTGATGCAGTGGTTTTACTACCAGATAGCATGCCAGCAATACAATTAAGCATGATGTCAATCCTCTTATGTTAAACAACAAATGTCATACATAGGCTGGTCAGTGTGATGACCAGTGCCAGAAGTCTAGTGTTCAAACCAGTTTTCCCCAGATGTAAACATGTGCATGGCACAAATCAAAAAGCTATATGCACTGTGTTTTTGCACAATGAAAAAGGCTTATTTCTCATTGCAAAATTACATTTGTCATTATCCATTGCAGAGTTGTGCTGCTATCGGTCAGTGTCTATAACGTCAGTCTCACTCTATTTGATTGTGCATTATAGATGAGAGCAGGATATGCACCAATGGTATGAATCACAATAAATAACCGCATCTCAGCCTGGCTAAGATAGAAAATGTGGAAAAGAAAAAAATGCATTTGTATTATTTTAGGGCCTATGACAGATTATTTTAATATTGTTTAATTATTTGATACATCCCCAGTTTTGAATAGCATTTTGTGAGTTCCTGATAAAATCCTGAGGACTAATTGCAGTCTCTAGAATACCAAAATTGTGACAGGGATTTATAAAATTTATTACCATCACAGCGCAACACTGTAGTGCCCAATTGGATGTTGACAATAATCTGCAATTCACAAGTATAATAAAGCTGCAATCACCCACATCTCATTAGCAGCCCATTACATGGCTCAGACTTGAACAAAGCAGTGATAGATTAACTACCCTATTGCTACCCCTATAATTCCATATAGCACAATTGAACAAACATCTTCAAACACTCTCACATGTGCACAGACATGTGCACGCGGGTACAGTTTGAAAGAGCAAGCAATCATAGGTTCATAGGTTCATAGGTAAGTACTAGGCTATCTGCCCAAAGGCATCTGTAAGCCTAGCCAGAATGAGTTGGTTTTCGCCACCCCCTTAAATTAGCTCCCTGTGCCTCTGTCAAGCAGAGCCATTAGTTCCCTGTGCCTCTATCCAGCAGAGCCACTGCAGCGATCCCAGGGGTAAATTTTCTGTTTCCCATCCACTCGTCAAGGTTTCTCTTGAAGAGTGTTAGTGAGGGGTCTCTGCCTAATGTAGATTGGAATCCTGATCCAAAGCATGGGGAATCTCTGGGACAGGAATCTATCCCTCCAGCAAGTCCTATTTATTGTTATGGTGAGGTTTAGATCCCTAGAGCGTGTGGCTCTCGGGGATTTGATTTTTTTTTTGGTGGAGCATGTCCATCAATTCTGGGTTGGACATGGCCTTGTATGTCAGGCAGAGATCACCTCAGAGTAGGCTATATGCAACCAAGTACAGCTGGAGCTTCTTCAGTCGGGCTGCATAGGGCATCTGTTTGAGGCCAGAAATCCTCTTGGTGAGGTACTTATGTGGTCTTTCCAGCTGTTGCAGGTATCTTGTAAGGTACATCCCAAATGGGATGTTGTACTGTATGATGGGTCTGATGAGTGATGAATAGAGGGGCACAATGACCTCTTTTGCTCTAGATGTGAACCCTTTTGTGATTAGGTGGGCCACATATAAGGATTTTCTAACCACCTTGGCAATATGATTATCAAAGGAGAGATTACTATCTAATTGGGTCCCCAGATCCCTTATTACATTTTCTGAATTTAGGGGACTACCATATACGTGGTACTTCGTGGGTACTTTGTTTTTTCCAAAGGGGATGACTATGCACTTTTTGGCGTTTAGCTTGAGGCCATGATTTTGACACCAGGTATCCGTCTCAGTGAGACCCTTTTGGAGGATGTCTGTATCAGCCAGAGAGTCAATTATGGACCCCAGTTTGCAGTAGTCTGCTTGCCTGTACCTCTGAGAAGTGTGTACCGAACAGGAGGGGGTCCCAGGACTGAGCCCTGGGGGAAGCCACTTGTAACCGTTTAGAGTCGGACCTAGAGCCTGAAACTCTCACCATGTGGGTTCTATCCGTGAGCCAATTAGCAACCCATCTCATGCTTTTTTCTGCTCTAAAACAAATTGAACGTTCTTTTAAATGGAGGAATCTCACTGGAGTGGGGTAAGGGAATTTGTTGTTACCCCACTGTTATGTGATCTAGGAGTTAATATATATAATTAGGAGGGGGTGTGGGGGCATGCATAAACATATCAACATAAATGCAGAGTTTTATATCTCTATCTATATCTATATATATGTATCTATAAACATATATATATATATATATATATATATATATATATATATATAAAGAGAGAGAGAGTCAAAAAACTTCAAAAAGACTGTATAAAATAAACAAAATCTTATAACACAGGACAAAACAGCCAGGAGCTGGTACTTCGCGTGTTCATCATTTATTAAGTGATAAGAACTTTATCAGAATCTGATGAAGTCCTTATCACTTAATAAAGGATGAAAGCACTAAGTACCGGATCCTGGGTATTTTGTCCTGTGTTATAAGATTTCATTTATTTTATATAGTCTTTATGAAGTTTTTTGATGATATTTATTATTTTTTCTTCATACATGCACCGAGAGAGTTTTTTGGTTCAAATATTCACACTTACACACACACACACACACACACACACACACACACATATATATATATATATATATATATATATATATATATAGTTCCCTATCAGAAGCCTGAAACACTATAAGCCTGAAAATCAAAATCCTGAAAACTATAGACTGAAAGACCAAAATCCTGAAACTCAAAATCCTGAAAACACAAATAATGCTAATATGTCACTATAAAGACACTAATATCTACCTGACCCTAACCCTAACCCTAAGGTCCGTCACTATTGCACACTCACCTGGCCCGTGCTCTAACCCTAACTCACTTAAACCGCCCCTAACCCTAACATAAAACCAACCGCACACTTACCTGAACCCAACGCATGACCCAACACCACAGGGCTAACAATAGCAAAGCCACAATGACGTCAGTATGTCCATTTTGTGTTTTCAGGATTTTGAGTTTCAGGATTTTGGTCTTTCAGTCTATAGTTTTCAGGATTTTGATTTTCAGGCTTATAGTGTTTCAGGCTTCTGATAGG
Source organism: Protopterus annectens (assembly GCF_019279795.1). Classification (NCBI taxonomy): domain Eukaryota; kingdom Metazoa; phylum Chordata; order Ceratodontiformes; family Protopteridae; genus Protopterus; species Protopterus annectens. Next base: position 1,944,807,751 of record NC_056729.1, on the reverse strand, counting down.
GAACCATATATATATATATATATATATATATATATATATATATATATATATATATACTTCTAAATCCTATAATTTCAGAATCTTGAAGATGAAAATACAGAAACAAGAGTAACAAAACTTAAAATACTGCACCATGCAAGTTTTCCCAGGGCAAGTAAACATTTGCCCAGCATAACAATAAAAAACCCACTCTATCTATTACTCCCCTAGGTGGGGGGCTAAGCCCTCCACACCCCACGATATGGGAGGCTGCAACCCCCACACCCCTCTTAACTATTTATACCAACAACAGGATCACCCTACAGTGGAGAAAGGGTATAATGCCCCACTTTGGGCAAGTGTTTACTTACCCTGGGAAAACTTACGTGGTTCAGTACTTTAAGTTTCATGATTCTCGTCTCAGTATTTTCATCTTTGGGATTCTGAAATTACAGGATTTAGAAGCAAACCCAGAAATAGATATATATATATATATATATATATATATATATATATATATATATATATATATATATATATATATATATATATATATATATATATATATATATATATATATATACTGCGGTGGTGGTGCTGCGGTAGCGACATGCATGAACGGGCGTTCCTTCATTGAAGGTTGTGCATTAGGCCTGGCAAGCCAGCACATAAAACTCTACTGCCAATCATTAGCGGACAGGAGTTCCGCTGTGGCGACCCCTAACCGGGAAAAGCCTGAAAGACACAAATATATCTATATAGATATATATATATATATATATATATATATATATATATATATATATATATATATATATATATATATATATATATATATATATAGATATATATATATCTAGATATATATTACATATCCTGACACTGATCCATACATACAGATATCCAGACAGCTGCAGTCATACCCCTACAGACATGGGCACACACACACACACACACACACACACACACACACACACACACACACACACACACACACACACACACACACACACACACACACACACACACACACACACACACACACACACACACATGCACAATGCACTCACACAAAAATTTTCAGCACTTACCTTCCTGGGTGCTACCTGCTCTGAGACTTCCACTGAAGTGAGTGGATGCATACTGCAAGAGGACTGCATACACTTCCCTATTTTACTCAACAAATAGAACAATAGAGCTATTTTCTGAATTTGTCTACCATTCTGTTCTGATGCCTGTGATATTTTTGATAGAGAGCGCATGGCCGTTACCATTAGCCAAGCACCCAGAATGACAGTTTACATGTGGCTTCACAGCTGAGACTGCTTTCTGTACCAACAACAGTCTCTAAATCACTGAAGCTTAATGTGCTGTGTGCTACTGTGATAAAAGGCTCATTGCTCAGTGTGCTAGGAATTCATGAATCATCAACCCGCATGTTTCCCATTCTCTGCACAGAGGTGGGTATCACATCAGCTGTCACCACTTCTTTTGATAAAATGCCACTCTCCTACTTTCTTCAACAATCATGCCCAAGGACTGTAGGTATTCTGTCATGCTGTCCATCTGTCCACTTGCTAGACATCCTCATTTCCTTTTAATTTCTTTCTGTCTCACAAATCAACTTCATCAAATCATCTGCTTTCCTGCACAAATAGCCAGACCATCTTCATCTATTATGTTTGACTTTCTCTGCAACTGGAGTTACTTTGGCTTCTACTCTGATGGCATTATTTCTTCTTCAGTCCATCAGTGTGCATCCTTATAACCATCTCCCATCTCATGCACATTATTTCCATCACCTCTAGCTTTCTCGAGTGCTCTGCCTTTACCGTCAAGATTTCTGTACCACAGAGATAAACTGGTTCCAATGTTTTGTGCACTTTATTTTACAGCTTCATTAGCATTTTCTATTACACCTTACTCCTGACTCTCTGCAACAGATGGTCACAGCCTCTATGATTCTAGGTTTGACCTCCTCATTTATACTTTCCTTCTACACAACCCCCTTCCCAGATATACGGAGCTATTAACTTTCTTAACTATATTGTCTTCTATGTTAGTTTTCAACCTGCTTCTCGCTTTTCAGTTTCTGATTTTATCCCATTTGCTGCTCTGAGAATGGTCTTGTCTGTATTCGGTTCCATCTCATATACCTTCAGTTTTGCATTCCATTCCCCTGTCCTTTATGGAAGTTCTTGCTCAGAGACTGCCTGTAATTCTACATCATCTGCATACAGCATGTTTGTTATCTGTCTCCAATGACCTGTTTGCTATTTAGGTCCATCATCAGTATGAGCCGTAGTGGGCTCAGAGCTGAACCCTAATGCACAGCTACTCAGTCACTCCTACGGGAATCCCTCTGTGTGTCCAAACACTGCTCATACTTGAGTCATTGGGTCCTTGTACATAGTCTGTACTAATTTTCCAATGTTTTTCAGACTTCAGACCATCATAGGACAGGTCTACTTCATGATGTCGTAAGCTGACAATATAGAATACGATATTGTCAGCACGACAATGTCAAAGGTTCAGAACATCGCACAGGTAAATGGAAATCTCCGTAAGGAGTAGATTTCTGTTTACCTCAATGTAGTGCGGTCTTGGAGTTGGTATATTTAAGTAGGGGGGGTGTGGGGGAGCAGAGGGGTCCCCCCCTGCCTACACTAGTTAGTTTTTTTTATTGATTTATTTTGTTTTTATGTTGGTCGATAATGTGATATAGATGCCACAGGACTTTCAATTAGTCTATGACTTCCCAGTTGGGATCTTTCCTCATTTCTAGCTTCTTCTCCACTATCTTTCTCATTGCAAACACTGGATTAGTTGTGCTGCTTTCTGATCTGAATTTAAACAGCTCATCTCTCGTCATACTTTCTACTGTTCTGCCTATTCATTTCTCATTTACCCTTTCCAGCTCATTCATACAGGGTTTTCAGTGGTATGAAACCTTGGTACTGCCCATAGTTGTTAATTTCCTTGTTCCTGTATACTGTCACTAGTATGCATTTCTCCCATATGTGATATGCCTTTCTCTGCATACTGCTTTGAGAACCTTCAGAAGCCATTTCTCCCCTAACTCCCAACATTTTGATAATTTCTCCCATGACCTCATCTGAGCCTGCCGTTTCACTGAAATAATTTTCTTCCTCTTTCATCACTGGCTATGTATGGCAAAATACAGCTTCTGTGGGGTTTTCTTCATTTAGAAGTTGCTGGAAGCACTCTTCCCATCTGCTTTTGGTATCTTGCAAACTGATGAGTAGATCGTTGCTGGCATCCCTTTTGAAAGGTGTTTAATGTCTAACTTCTTTCTTTTTTTCTGTCTTTGCCCTGCATCCTGATACACTTTATTGATGCCATCTGTCTTATTCTTTGCTATTGCAATTCCTTAGTCTTTTTATTAGCCAACAAGTATTACTTCTTTATCTGGTCCATCATTTTTTATCTGCCACTTTTGCCTGCACTCAGTCTTTCTTTTGATAACTTCCTTGACATGTGTATCCCAGAGCTACCTTTCCTTACATGCCTTCATTTCCACACCTGCACTGGCTGCATATCTGTTCTACAGTCCTCACACATGCTGTTTTGAGATACTGATATTCTTTTTCTTTGGTTCCACCTATTTCTTCCTCTTCCTGATGTGCAGTAGCCCAAAGTATTTCCTTCAACTCTAATGCTTTTGCCCCAGTCAACTTCAGCCTGGTCTTTGTTGACCTTAGAGCCTTCTCTGACTGCTGTTTACAGCTGATTGTGGCCACCAGTGATTTATGACATTGTGTGACTGTTTCACTGGGATGGCTTTGCAGTCTCTGATTCATCCGTATTGCCCGTTCCTAAGAGAAAGTCTACCAGAGTTGCATGGCCAGTTTTGCAATTAATCCAGTGACTCTTGAAGAACCATGTGTTGGCAAGCCCCATTTGTCAGACAGAAATCTAGAATGGCCTGTTCTTCTTTATTCCTTTTGCCCCACTCATGTAGACCTTGTATCCTAATTCATTTGTCCTGATATGAGCATTCAGCTTCCCCACTAACAACACTATCTCATGTAGCCCTGCTTTATCTAGTAGGTCCTGCATCTGCTGTCTGATTGCATTCCTCTCCTCATCATCACAGCCTTGCTGCAGTTTATAGGGTCAGATTACCAACATTACCCTATTTTTGGATTGCAGTCTAATTGCCATGAGTCTATTCCTAATACCGATGATATCCCTCAATGTCTTTAGAAGACTCTCCCTCACCACAGTTCCCAAATCATTTCTAGATTGCCCTCCCCACAGCAGTATGTGTAGAAAAGATGAATACATAGAAAATCCAAAGTTGGAATACCTTGTGGTTTCCCTTTCTCTGAAGTACACAGATGACCATGCTAGTGTATATCTACTACGTCCTGTGTGTATGTGGGGTATGAACTGCAGGTAAAGAGAAAATCAGCGTTTACTACTTTTGGCTTTTCCTGGTTAGGGATCAGCACAGATCACCGGTCCACAGATTGATTGATAGTGGTATTTTTATGGTGTCAGCTTGCCAGTCCAGTGCCCAACCTTCAGAGAAGGCACACACACACACACGCATACCTACCTACATGTCTTTAAAACTCAGTTGACTGCAGGAGGGATATGCAGACTCCAAACAGAAGGCATTCCAGCTCAGAATCAAACTGGAGCACCTCTTGTTGTGAGGCAACAATGCTAACTGCTGCACCAGTGCTGCCTGTATCATAGTTCATGTTCCAGTGTTGTGATTCTTGCCATTAAAGTCTATGGTGTTCGATACAGTTTCAACAGTATTATAAAAGCAAGTAGTGTCAAAAGCAAGTAGTGTCTTTCTATATAGTAATAAAATTGTATGAATTATTTTTCAGCAGTTGAGTCCTCACAATTTTATTCAGGCCATACTGTCTTTGGAAACTAATTGTTTTATATATTTGCTAATCCCAGTGGGCACAAGTGCCCCTTTCCAGGGACTACCCAGGAATACTCTTTGGTTAATTGAATTGCTCAGTTATATAATAAGAAAACAGAGGAAGAAGGATTCAAACCCTGTACCATGCGATACAGGAAAAAGCTCATTAGCAACAAAGAGATTTAATCTACACTAAGTGTCATATAAAATGGAGTTGTTCTTTTTTCAGCAGTGATCATCAGTACACTGGGCTGTTTGTTTTCTTCTGCATACTAAATGATAAACAGTATATATGTCACACTGGGGTGGGGCTTCAGCAAGTCATTCTACTACTGTGCACCATCCAAAGGCATTGTTTACACAACATAGTTAAAAAAAATGGTACTTCGGCTTATGAGGGAGAAAGCAGTATCAGAGGACATAACAGCAAAGTGCACTTTAGACCCTACAGTCATGTAAATACAAAGTCAATAAACCAGGAAGAGTACATGCAAACATAGCTCTAACCTTTAGAGCACAAAATCTGGACAAGGCCTAAAATGATGGGGGATAAATAGGGACGGATTTTAAATATTGCTCTTACAAACTTAGAAAGTTGATAGAATAATAGGTTTTGCATTAGCATGAATTTTCTGAAGGATGTGGAGTCTTAAACTCAAATGTTTGTCATTATTTAATGACTTCAATCCTCAGCTATTTGCTAGAATAGTACAGATTTTAGGATGAACACACCAAAAATATGAGGCAAAAATCTGGACATTCTGCGAAAATTTGTACAGTTGAGAGGTATGCATGCAAAATAAAAACAAAGCACTGCTTCTGCAGGGTGTGGCTATATGAGATCTCTCTCTCTCTCTCTCTCTCTCTCTCTCTCTCTCGCTTTCTTACTCTCAACTTCATCTACGTGGGGAGCATATTATTATTACTCCAATGATATGACTTTAGCTAAGATGGAAAAAGAAACAACATATGCATTTTGACTATCCCCCCCCCCCCCCGTCCCACAGTACTGGACCTACAATCATAGCTGGTACCTTTCACATCTTCCTTGTCAGGATATTCTGTCCAATAGTGCACAGACATTTCTGCCATACTTCCTCCCTTAATTATTTAAGATACTCATACACTCATACTCTCATATTCTCATACTCTCATATTCTCATACTCTCATACTCCTCATTTAAAAAAAATTGTTTATGGATGGAAATGTATTCTTACGTAACATTTATACATATTCAACAAGACACACAGAAGTACCGCAGATTATGGCTGCGTGGGTGTGAATTGGTCCATTGTTTTGCTTCATTTTTAATTCTGTGATATGACAAGTAAATGCCAGTCTTTGAGACTAGGGGAGGTCATGTGTGGGCTAGGAAGTGGGGGAGGGGGGGTTGGGTAAACTGAAAAGTCAAACAGATGTCTGGGGTCTTGTGCCACTAATAACCTATCAGTGCCACTGTGTGTCTCTTGTCTATCAATATCCTATCAGTGCCACTGTGTGTCTCTTGTCTACCACAAGGATGGCTCTCATGCTACTAATATCCTATCAGTGGCACTGTGTGTCTTTTGTCTGTCACAAGGATGGCTCTCATGCTACTAATATCCTATCAGTGGTACTGGGCATCTTTTGTCTACCACGAGGATGGCTGCCGTGCCACTGATATCCTATTAGTGGCACTGTGTGTCTCTTGTTTACCACAAGGATGGCTGTAATGGCTGTAAATCGAAGGCATGGGGTCAGTGTATGACCCAGGGTTAGTTAGGTATTCATTATGAACTAGAGATGAAGTTTACATTGTGTTCTTAGCTCTGTATAACACTGGTCTATATAGAATTCCTCTAGTGAACTGTTTGCTGTTATTACTGTAGATTGTCGATATAGCATTTCAGTTCATGCTTTTAATTAGTGTTGCATTTCTGTTTACTTGTTTTTTTATTTGCACATATTTTCTGGTCATATCTTTTACTATACATATTGTCTTGAAGAACGAGGCTTTAATTCATTATTCAGTTTTGAACAGAAAAATAATTTCTTGTGTGGACATTTAAAATTGCTACTATAATAACTTGTGGTTAGTGTAATTGAAAATTAAGTTTTAACTCGGTGTTCAATTATTTGCATTCTGGCCTGTGAAAACTGAAAAGTTATTCCTTTTGGCTTAAGTGCAAATACTGTGTGCAGTTAAATTCTTTATTCCCTCTTTTAAATAAATTACATAGTTGATCAATCCATTTTTAACTTACTGTTATATTGATTGCATTCCACCCTTTGTTAATTGAATTATAATGCCTGTCAGTTTATGTGCCAAATGCACTTTTTAACTCTATGCACAATCAGCTTCATTATGCCTTTTTCAAAATGAATTACATAAGTGGCATTTTGTTCTAACCTAAATAATGTTGTAGTGCTGCGAGCTATACTGTAGTACTCACATTGATTGCTAATTTGCATATGAATACCAGTATTCAACATCCTCAGCAAACTGCCATCATGGTTTTGTGTATGCAGTAAAAAACTACTGGCACTGCAGTACGGGAAGGCCACTTCACATTTCATATAAACGGATAGCTCAGCCTCCTTTCATATCTTTCCACCTGAGTGACTTGATTTTCTACAATTTTATTATAAAAATCCTTCTGCTTTTGGAGGCTTTTAGCCCTAATTATGTTCAGAATCAACCAGAGAAGATTTTGAATTATATTTGAAAAGATGAATATTTGTTTTTGCAATGTACTTTCTATAATTGAAGTGATCTTTTGTATAGGTTTTATTACATTTCCTTTGCATGCAGGAGGTCCTTGGTTCAGTCCTCAGAGAATACATTATGGTTTGAGGGTTGGCATACTGGATAAGGTGTTTACCTCACATTCATAAGGTACAGGGCTTGATTCTCAGAAATGCATAGCCAGGTTTATAAAACAAAACGATGGTCATTAGCCTAGTATGAACCTACCAAAATGAAGGCTATGAATTAGAATGCATTTGTATACCTAAGGAATAAAAATATTGTCATCTGTTTGCTATGGTCATAAACCAAATAGCCCTGTCTTTACTCATTATCTACAACTACTGTTCATTACAGGAAGTGAGGACAGTATCAGGTGATGTAGTAAACTGAAATCTACTCTCTGTTTCCATTGGTCTTACTCTACAACTACTATTCATTACAGGAACTGAGGACAGTATCAGGTGACGTAGTAAACTGAAATCTACTCTCTGCTTCCATTGGTCTTACTCTACAACTACTATTCATTACAGGAAGTGAGGACAGTATCAGATGACGTAGTAAACTGAAATCTACTCTCTGTTTCCATTGGTCTTACTCTACAACTACTATTCATTACAGGAACTCAGGACAGTATCAGGTGACGTAGTAAACTGAAATCTACTCTCTGTTTCCATTGGTCTTACTCTACAACTACTATTCATTACAGGAACTGAGGACAGTATCAGGTGATGTAGTAAACTGAAATCTACTCTCTGTTTCCATTGGTCTTACTCTACAACTACTATTCATTACAGGAACTGAGGACAGTATCAGGTGATGTAGTAAACTGAAATCTACTCTCTGTTTCCATTGGTCTTACTCTACAACTACTATTCATTACAGGAACTGAGGACAGTATCAGGTGACGTAGTAAACTGAAATCTACTCTCTGTTTCCATTGGTCTTACTCTACAACTACTATTCATTACAGGAACTGAGGACAGTATCAGGTGACGTAGTAAACTGAAATCTACTCTCTGTTTCCATTGGTCTTACTCTACAACTACTATTCATTACAGGAACTGAGGACAGTATCAGGTGACGTAGTAAACTGAAATCTACTCTCTGTTTCCATTGGTCTTACTCTACAACTACTATTCATTACAGGAACTGAGGACAGTATCAGGTGACGTAGTAAACTGAAATCTACTCTCTGTTTCCATTGGTCTTACTCTACAACTACTATTCATTACAGGAACTGAGGACAGTATCAGGTGATGTAGTAAACTGAAATCTACTCTCTGTTTCCATTGGTCTTACTCTACAACTACTATTCATTACAGGAACTGAGGACAGTATCAGGTGACGTAGTAAACTGAAATCTACTCTCTGTTTCCATTGGTCTTACTCTACAATTACTATTCATTACAGGAACTGAGGACAGTATCAGGTGACGTAGTAAACTGAAATCTACTCTCTGCTTCCATTGGTCTTACTCTACAACTACTATTCATTACAGGAAGTGAGGACAGTATCAGGTGACGTAGTAAACTGAAATCTACTCTCTGTTTCCATTGGTCTCACTCTAAAACTACTATTCATTAGAGGAACTGAGGACAGTATCAGGTGACGTAGTAAACTGAAATCTACTCTCTGTTTCCATTGGTCTCACTCTACAACTACTATTCATTACAGGAACTGAGGACAGTATCAGGTGACGTAGTAAACTGAAATCTACTCTCTGTTTCCATTGGTCTTACTCTACAACTACTATTCATTACAGGAACTGAGGACAGTATCAGGTGATGTAGTAAACTGAAATCTACTCTCTGTTTCCATTGGTCTTACTCTACAACTACTATTCATTACAGGAACTGAGGACAGTATCAGGTGACGTAGTAAACTGAAATCTACTCTCTGTTTCCATTGGTCTTACTCTACAACTACTATTCATTACAGGAACTGAGGACAGTATCAGGTGACGTAGTAAACTGAAATCTACTCTCTGTTTCCATTGGTCTTACTCTACAACTACTATTCATTACAGGAACTGAGGACAGTATCAGGTGACATAGTAAACTGAAATCTACTCTCTGTTTCCATTGGTCTTACTCTACAACTACTATTCATTACAGGAACTGAGGACAGTATCAGGTGACGTAGTAAACTGAAATCTACTCTCTGTTTCCATTGGTCTTACTCTACAACTACTATTCATTACAGGAACTGAGGACAGTATCAGGTGACGTAGTAAACTGAAATCTACTCTCTGTTTCCATTGGTCTTACTCTACAACTACTATTCATTACAGGAACTGTGGACAGTATCAGGTGACGTAGTAAACTGAAATCTACTCTCTGTTTCCATTGGTCTTACTCTACAATTACTATTCATTACAGGAACTGAGGACAGTATCAGGTGACATAGTAAACTGAAATCTACTCTCTGTTTCCATTGGTCTTACTCTACAACTACTATTCATTACAGGAACTGAGGACAGTATCAGGTGACGTAGTAAACTGAAATCTACTCTCTGTTTCCATTGGTCTTACTCTACAACTACTATTCATTACAGGAACTGAGGACAGTATCAGGTGACATAGTAAACTGAAATCTACTCTCTATTTCCATTGGTCTTATATCAGTCAAGAAGTTAACTCAGAATTCATTTGCTAAAATAAAATGTTCACACTGTAGCAAGTGTCTACCTAGCCTGCAAAAGTAGGCCTCATTTTTGTGATAGACAAAGCACTTAATTTGTTGGTTTTGTATAAAATAAACAGCATGGAATACTACAAATATGTTCTTGGTGTTTAAAAGTAAGCCTAATTCTTCAGACAGCAAAAGTCCTTAATTTGTTATTTTTATTTTGTCAAAATGCCAAGACTCAATAAGTATTTGGCTTCTTTGACATCTCTGGAAGTGTTTGTGGTGTGCTAAACTCCTCCCCAGGCACCTAGAACCTGGTACTTGCAAGTAAGATTATTAAAGAACTTGAAACCCCTCAACTCTGCCTTCACTGCACTCAACCCTAACTTCTTTAGGAAGGCAGTAGACAAATTAGCCAGGTCCCTAAATTATGTTTATAACCTCTCAAGTAGAACTGTACCACCATATCTGATACATTCCAACATAATATCTCCTCCTGAGGTACCCAGACCATATCCCATAAAAAAAACTGAAGACCTATCGCCACTCTTTGCCCTCTTGCAAATTTTTGAGAAAGTTCTTTATAGATGCCTAAACACTTTATTAGCTACAGGCTTCTGTCTGATAGACAGCATGGCTTCAGAAATGTTTTAGCGAAACCACTGCTATACCCTCTGCATCCAGTACTTATTCATAGTAAACTAAAAGGCTGTCTCCTTACAAATGGCATTTTTGTGGACAAGACCAATGCTTTAGGAACTGTTGACCACAGAATTCTGCTTGCTAAGTTATAACAATTTAATTTAGGAGAAAATGGCGTTGCCTGGTTCCACAGCTATCCTGAAAGCAGGACCATTCAAGTTTACACACGCAATCAGCTGTTTCCCAAATGAAATACTAAAAAACAAGTGTTCCCCAAGGGTCTGGTCTAGGTCCATTATTATTTTCTGGACTTAACTTTACCCTCTATGCAGATAATTTATTACTCCAGTAAAACAGATGTTCCAGAACTCTGCAATATCAACTTCAGCAATCATTCTCTAATCTTTTTAGTGTTCCGGACAAAATAAACTCCAAAGTAGCCATACATACACACACAAAAACAGTGCTATACTTTTCTACTCCACTCACAGTGACCTTTGAATTGCTGTTCTTACTAGTTCAGATAATAACAACCATATTATTTCTTTTGAAACTGAGTACAAATATTTAGGCCAAACCTTTTAACAGACTCGCTGATAATATCATTGATAAAGTCTTCTCACATGTAAAACTCTGGTATGGGATATCATATCTACTGTGTCCTGCTGCTCACAAAGCACTGGCCAAGAATGCCCCTTTTTCATGAACTAGAATGTTGTCTTCCTGTACTCTCTTTGCACTCTGCTAATAACACACAAAGGACTCAAGTTATTGAGAATAAAATTGCTAGATGTTCTCTACCTGTATGCATCTACACCACTACAAACTTTTAAATTACCCCGATTAACTACCTGTTGCAGAGAGGTGCACTTATCTACTATGCATCTTACTATATACAATTCTAAATGATAGCTATTGTCCCCTCTGAAAGCTCCCAATTAGGGACCATTCCTACTACTCAAAGAATTCACAGGATAACCTAATACCACTCAACCATCCCCCACATAAAACAGTCATTGATTAATAAGCCTTCTCACAAACAGACAATGTTCTCTAGAAGAAACTATTGCCTGAAATTAGGCATCAAGTTATTCTTACTAAGTTTAAGAAATCCCTCTCTGAACACCTCTTCAGGAAGATTGATTTTAAATGCTTTAGGGATAATGGTTAAACTCTTTAAAAGGCTTACAATTCTAAAAATGCTTATAATCTCTTAATTGTTTTTCTTTGCCACTTAACCCTAATTTATTTATTTAACATTTATTTACTGGGAAAGTCCAACTTGGAACAATGCCAATTTTCAGCAGAGGCCCAGGGAGAAACGCTCCAGACACATGTCTTTGTAAAATGGGAGGAAACCGGAGCATCTGAGGAAAACCCATACGAAAGCAAGGAGGACATGCAGACTCTGCACAGAAGGCACTCCAGCTGAGAATCAAAACAGAGAACCTCTTGCTGTGAGGTGACAACACTACCACTGCACGACTGCGCCATCCTTCTTAAGCTTGCATTCTCTTCTTCGTGTTTAGGCCTATGTTATCTCTGTTTTTAACTCATTTCTATGTGAGCTTTTCTTTTCAACAAACACATTACAATATTACAAACACAAGGTGCAGGGTTTGAGTCTCACGAGGGATAATTGGCTAGGCTTAAAATGGCTCGCAAGGGCAGTTAGCGTAGTACTAATCTATAAACCTATGGACCTATGAACTTTCTTGCAGTCAAACTGTTTTGCAAACCACATAAATTAATAAAACTTAATACAAACCAACTACGTTATTATAAATGCATAAAAATTATAAAATTGTACCTTATAAACATTGTTTAACTCTATATGAACTGAATAAAGTTTTCAGCTATGTAAACTTAAGATTCTATTATATTTGAAGTGTATAATCTAAAGTTTGCTTGCACTGTTTATTTCCATTGAGTACAGGTTGTGGCTGATAAAGTTATTTGAACCAGTCCACCTACCCAGTTACCAAAGAGTAAACTAGCTAACTAACTGACTAATTAAATAAATACACAAGCAAACACATTGCTGTATTGTTATAATACATGCCAAGAAGTAGCTATCATCAGTTATGAGACTCTAGCATCATTTAGTGCAAAAGCGGTAGTAAATAAAAGATAAAGCTAAATGGCAGAGCATTATGAAAAAATAAATATTGATTAATATGGGGTGTGTTGGGAGAAAAATAAAAGGGAAACTCCAGTATCACCCTAAATACAAATGTATACTTGTTATAGCATGGTTCTTAGACATTGTTACAACAAATTTAAGTCTGTCAAGGTGTTTACTTACCTAAACTAGCTAGTTGATTGTTTCTTAAAACACAGGTACCCTAAAATGGCTTCCTACTCAGCTTTAACTACTTACATTTGGCTACAACTTTCTCTTTGACCTATTCCCAATCCCAATTATGTAAATCATTTCATTTATCACTACAGGTAATTTCACACCCACGATACCTTTAATCATTAACTGCCATATCATTTCATTCCTACTACTTCTTCACTAGGGAACTTCTCCTGTATATTTACTATTCATTACTTCTCAAAGCAGCAGTAAACATTCAAAATCTCCAGTTCACTCACTCTGTATTTTATCTTGTTATTAGGTCTCCACAGGTTTTGTTCTGGACCCCAGGGGTAAGCTTAAACATCACAATACTGCTCCTTGTTACTGTTACTCCCCTACTACTGCTCAGCAAGATGGTAGATGGAGGAGGTGTTTCAACTTTTCAAATGTCTAAAGTAGGATTCAGAGTATTTTTTCTGACTGAGCAATACGTTTTTATCTTTCTAGTGTCTTTGTGTAATTTCTCATAGCTCCAGGTTATGTTGTTGACAGAAAAACAGACAAAAAAAGTTACACAGATCTAAACATGATAGCTATTTTTGTGGGGAATGAATGTCCTTTACACCCCATTCCTCTTGCAGGGGACATGTAAACCCCTACTTAGTATATTAAGTTTTGAAGTCACTCTACCTTGAGGGAAGGTTAGAAGTCTGTTTAATGTCATTTGTACTCCAGCTTGATTTTTAGTATGTAGTATTCTTTCAACCGAATTGCTATATTTTGCTAATCTTATACCCCTTCTACAGTCACCTTTATCCTGAGTATCATAAGCAAATGGGAAGACCTCTGTGGAATTGTTTTTTCATTAGTTTTCCATTTCGATATACATTTTATTTATTTTTTTTCTTTTGGATTGCAGTGACTATATGATAGGTTTACTTTTTTAACATTCGATTAATCAGCTACTATATGGGAACCATCAGACTTTTCACTAATCAACTGGCCCTTTCATTCTTCCATAGACGGTGGGCATTTGCGGTCAGACATCTTGTTTTCTTATTTTTTTTTAATCTTGGCATCTTACCCAGAGACTGATGTGCATCCTGGAAGATATGATAGCCTGCAAAACCCTCTGCTGTGTAGCTGTACATTCATGTATGTACCCCATGAAAGTCACCATACAAATATAAATTGGCTGAGGGGCAGACTTAACGAAAGGTTATATAAGCAGCCACCTAGGGGTGCTATGACTTTGGAGAACAGTGAGTGCTGTTTTTGTTTCTTATGTATTTCATTTTAATTAATATTTATTTATTTATTGTGGGTTTTTTTTGAACAAGATACTAATTTTTGTGATGCTAATGCATGTTTTTCATTGAACATTCACACATACAGAGCAGGTTATGCAGTCAACCTGTATGCATAATATATGCAGACAGTGCTCATGCATATTAATAAATAGTATTAAAACAAACAAACAAAAATGTGTGGTTTAATACAGAACTGCAATAACAACTCTTTTTAACTAATTGAGTGCTTCCCCTCTAGTATCTGACAAAAATGCACATTTATCTGTTGTTCCATATAAAAAGTATTCATTTCTGGTTTTAATTACACCTCAGTTATCACTTGCATGAGTTGCTGATTCATTGCTTGTGTTGATAATAAAGAGTCTTTCCAGCTGCATGGATCTGCCTTATCTGATTTGGACTTTTAAGATGTTACAATTAAGTGACTTAAAATTATTATCATCAACAGGACTTTAGTGTTTCTGAATGAATATCCAAACACTTGCATAGTAGCACATATAAATAGTGTTCTAACTGTGAGGCTAGATTATTGACTCATAGGCATGTTTTAATAACATTTGTACTACCATTTGCAGTATACATTTTCTAATAAGTTGATGTTTGCTGTTAGCTGTAAGTGTGTTGGGTTAATTGTGCATACACTGCTCTTTTACTGAAGAAAATTAATAGATTGTACTATAGTTAGCACTTGTGCTTTACTGATGATAGTGTAATCAAATGTTACATATACAGACAGACAGAGAGATAGACAGATAGACATTCAGTAGAAATCCATATTATACTAAATACCCTTTTTTCAATAATCTAGATTACAAAGCACAAGAAAGTAGATATCTAAATTATATCTTGTAGAAGCTGTAAGAAGTGTTAGATGTCAAACATCAACCTAATCAAGTTCCATGGTAGCTAATGCAAGTAATGGTTTACAGCACCCCCGGACTAGGACCAAGAATCTTCCGGTCCATAAGGACATTACTTATCTTGCATGTTTTATTATACAGCATGGATTTGGTTTTGTCTAGGTTACTCTAGTCTACAGATTACCTGAATTTAATCTGCTGCAAAAGAATGTGCAGTCCTAGGTGTACAGGTTTATAGGTTTATGTGTTAAACTCATGGCCTAGTCGTCTTTAAGATGCTTGAATGCCATTCCTTCACACTGCTGTTTTCTACTTTACTTAGGAGAAATACTAGCCAAACAATCACAGGGATGTTAAGAGGCATAACCATATCTCGCTCCAAGCACTCCTTAAAATGGAGAACGTCAACATTTGTGCTGTAACAGAGACCTGATTCAAGGCAGCAGATAGAACCCCTCCACTACCAGGCTATAACTAATTCCACACCTTTCGGCCCCAGAAGTTGGACCGAAGCTCCAAAGGCAGTGGTGTTTCCATATTCATAAAGGATCCACACACCTCCAGACTGGTTGCCCAACATAACACATCTGAGATACTTCAGGTGCAGCTAACACTGGGTAAGACAGTGATTCAGGTCATAGCCTGTTATAGGTCCCCATCCATGTCCCAAGACTCACACTCCACATTCCTAAGCACACTGGAGAATATTAGGGTCCAACCTAACACTCTCATACTGGGCAACTTCAGCTACCCCTCCATTAACTGGGAAAACTACTCATGTACCAGTACACTTGCCCAAAGTTTCCTGGAATTCATTAATTCTAATGCCCTGGACCAGCTCGTTCTTACCCCCACTAGAGGTAGCAACATCCTTGACCTGGTCATTACTAACATGGATGACCATTGCCCTACACCAATAGTCAACTCCTCCCTGGTTAGATCTGACCACAAACTAATCAGCTTGGAAATCCATATCTATCCCACCCCACCCCCGCAAAGGTAACTGCCATGAAAGGCTTCTCCAAAGCTAACTTTGGGCTCCTAAAAACAGAGGTGGCTAATGTCACGGCACCCAAGCCATGCAAATAGAGAATAGTTGCATGACCGCCAAATCATACACCAATGCACTGTACGAACACATACACAAATGCATGGATCTTGCCATACCCAACAGAACCAAGATACTCTCCTCCAAAAAAAGGAAGCCAATCTGGTGGTCCCCTGCCATTAACAAACTCTACAACAGAAGGAGAAAACTGATGCAAAATAAGGTGAAGTACCAAGACTGGAAAAACTCCCTTATCATCCTCAACAAAAAGTTGAGATCCCTCATCAAATCCACTAAATTTAGCTATGAAAACAGAATTGCAGCAGACAGTAAAGACAACCACAAGGCTTTCTATAGTTATGTAAAAAATCTCCACGGCAATACCCAGATTTATTCTGAGCTACTGCACAATGGTACTTCCTATACCGAGCCAAAAGATATTGCCAATATACTGGCCAACAGATTCAGTGCCAACTTTACCCCTCTCTTCCCCCAAAAGGACCAGTTACAATACCAGTAGACTGCCAGGCACCCAGTATTACTGCTGCACAGGTTAAAACAGTACTGTCCAAGGCCAAGAATACAGCTTCTATGGGACCTAACAATATCCCTGGCTGTGTTCTACATGAACAACAAAGTGAACTGGCACCTCACCTGTGTGCCCTGTTCAGTAATAGCCTTACCTCAGGCTTTGTCCCTACCGAATGTTGCATTGCTACAGTCATTTCTCAACACAAAGGAGGAGCGACTACAGACCCTGGAAACTATAGCCCCATTAGCCTGATGAGTCTGAAATGTAAAGCTATGGAACACATCATCATGGACATGATAAACAAGGATATAGGGAATCTCCAAACTCTGGATTTCACACAGTTTAGTTTTGTGAAGGGTAGATCATGCCTGCTCAACTTGGTCAACTTCTCTGAGTCAGTCATCAGAGCTGTGGATGAAGGCAAGGTGGTTCTTACAGCCTACCTTGATCTGGTCAAGGCCTTTGATACCATTCCCCACTCAGGAACCATAGAAAAACTCACTAAGCTAGGCATCAACCCCTATATCACTAGGTGGGTTGCAAACTGGATCACAGGTTGAACCCACAGTGTGAAAGTAGCTGACTCCAAGTCAGACGACTGACCAGTCATGAGTGGAATCCCACAGGGTTCGGTCCTGGGTCCGCTCCTGTTTGGTATCTACTTCGTTGAAGTCCAGGCCAACACAAGGGGACTCTGGCTGACAAAGTTTGCAGACAATTTGGAAGTTGGGAGTCATTATTAACTCCACAAGTGATGTTGACATCCTACAGAAAGGCCTCACTGAGGCCAATGACTGGTGTCAGAACTATGGCTTTAAGCTCAATGCCAAAAAATGTGTCATCATCCCCTTCGGGAAAAACCCAGTTACCATGAATTACCACAACGATGGTAGTCCACTGAACACAGAAGGCGTTATAAGAGATCTGGGAACACATGTTGACAGCAACTTCTCTTTTGACCACAACATTGCCACTGTGGTCAGAAAGTCCTTTTATGTGGTACATCTCATTACTAAGGGTTTTGCATCCAGGAAGAAAGAGGTCATTGTCTCCCTCTACTCTTCCCTCATTAGGCCAATCATTGAGTACAATGCCCCATTTGGCATGTACTTCACTAAACACCTGCAACAACTGGAGAGGCCACAAAAGTACCTCACAAAGAGGATCCTAGGCCTTAAACATTTGTCCTATATGGACAGACTCAAAAACTCCAGCTATTCTCTGTCTCATATCACCTACTTAGATGCGATCTCTGCTTGACTTACAAAGCCATGTCTGACCCAGCTCTGTTAGAAATGCTACATCTAAAGAAATCCCAATCCCTCCACACCACATGCTCCAGAGACCTCATCCTCATTACCACAATCAACAGAACATGCTGGAGGGACAGGTTCATAACCCAGAGACTGCCCTTGCTATGTAATAAACTTCCCATACATGTCAAGCAGAGCACCTTGCTGACCCTCTTCAATAGAAATCTTGATGAGTGGATGGGAAATAGAAACCCCAGGGATCACTCCAGTGGCTTTACTTGACAGAGGCACTAGGAACTAAGGTTGGGTGGCACGATGCCAAGGTAATCCTATGGGCTAGGCTTGTAAAGGCACCAGGGCCATTAGCCTAGTACATACCTATGAACCTGTACCTATTAGCAGACACATTTTACATTTTTTGCCTGCACACTTTATGATTATGTAACACTGCCCACCTTCCAAATCAAGCACACACACACACACACACACACACACACACACACACACACACACACACACACACACACACACACACACACATTAATTTTGAAAGAATGATTGTAATCAAGAAAGGCATTTCTTAATGAACCTGCCAGTTATTTCAGTTACTGATGTTTACTTTTATTTCCATAGTCTTAGATCTGCTGTTAATTCCCATGCAGTGGTTTGCAGGCATTGCCAGATTTTCCCACAGACCAAAAACGAACAATGTATTATAGAGCAGGAAGTGATTACTGAGTTTTTCTGAAGAGTTCAGTTTTTCTATCACTATGAATTTTCTAGTAATGAGACATTGTAATGTTTTAAGTTTTTTCAAGTTGATTGTTTGAAGGTTAGAAAATACAGCATTTTCAATAATGGGATAGACCAGTACGGAATAAAGATGTACATGATCTCTCTGAAGACTGGTCATGCCTTTTAAATTGGATGGGCTTCATTCTGACTAGGGGATGCAAACACTGGTTGAGGTTTAAATTGATCTTAGAGTATCAGATGAGACTGAAGCATTAATATAATAAATTCATTTTTAATTTCCCTTTATACATTCCATTGTTTACAGTTTGCTATATCTCTGAAATGTTCTGTGCAGTTATGTGTGTCTTAAAGTTTAATCTAATATCTACTTTTAACAGCAGATCTTGAATGATGAAATCAGTTATTGTAATTTCTTAATTTACAATTATTAAGTAATATACAATGTTTGGGTATGGAAATATACTCCTCTGTATCGGTAGACCCAAACTAATGTTTTATGTCTTGTGCAGCCACAAGGAGATTTCTGTAATCTGTTGATGTCCACGCTGACATTCTAAGAACCAGCTTCCTATAATTTTAATTATTAACACATTGCATAAACTGCGTATCTTAGTACAATGGTGCAATGCATCTATATTAAACTATGATACTGCACATGTGACCCTGAGGAAGCAGGAAGATATACAGAATAGTGAAACAGACAACAACTAACGTTAAGGTTGAGTGTGTGAAGAAACGTGCAAGCAACAATACCCAACAGGGTGTATTTATTAGGTCTATATCACTTCATCAAAACCCAACTTCAGTGAACATCCATTCATCAAACACAACTCAGAGAATGGACGTTCATGGAATGTTCACATCAGTGAAGATTTTTCCCAGGGAAGTGAGTTAGTTGCCCAACATATTGAGAGACGCACACACCAAAGTATATCAAACCCACCAAAGTAGGGGGGCTATGCCCTCCACACCACCAATATGGAAGGCTGAACCCCCACACCCCCCTACTTATATATACTAACTTCGAGATCATACTATAGTGGATAAAAGGGAAACTTTCCATATGTTGGCCAACTAACTTCTTCCTTGGAAAAAATGTTCACTGATTTGTGTTCAATGAATGGCTGTTCACTGAACTTAGATTTTGACGAACTGATGCAGACCCATGTTATTGTAGAAATAACACCCGCCTAGGGTGGTTCTAAGGCCAGACACAGCTGTTGGAGGGCCTCTACACCTCTGGAAAGGCTTAATTTCACAATTTCTCTCACACACACACACACACACACACACACACACACACACACACACACACACACACACACACACACACACACTGGAGTGCATTATTCTTCCTATAGAATGGAATAGATGAAAATTTGTTTTGAATTTTTTAAATACTATTTACATTTTTTTTATATTTCTGGGGTAAAATGATTCCTTTGCTTAAAGATTCAAACTTGTTTTAGTATATGTATTTTTTCTGATGGAAGTATTTTACATAAAAAAATATAACAGCTGTAAGTATTTA
The DNA here is from genome assembly GCF_019279795.1 of Protopterus annectens. Lineage (NCBI taxonomy): Eukaryota > Metazoa > Chordata > Ceratodontiformes > Protopteridae > Protopterus > Protopterus annectens. The sequence goes on along the minus strand of NC_056729.1, from coordinate 1,944,787,275 downwards.
ATGTTTAGACTCATTCAAACACGCATAGTTAGAAAAACAAACATATAGATATACAGACACACACACACATACACATAGAAAATCACACACATTCAAAAACGCAGACAGACAAGACATACATAACAGATGTAAACACAGACACACAATATACATAGATGTAGAAACACACACACACACACACACACACACACACACACACACACACACACACACACACACACACACACACACACACACATCAGCACAAATGCACACTCACAGGGATTTATTTTCTTTGATTTTTGCTCAGGTTCATTTTAATTTTACACTCGCTAAACAACAAAATACTGCATAATGAATGTAAAAAAATGGCAGATGCTTGCTTTTTTTCCATCAGATCTTCATAGTAACTTAATATGCTGCCATGAAGTGTTTACATTTTCATTGGGCTTTACCTGTACATTAAAACCTTGCTGCAGAATCCACATTGCCTAATTAGGGTTTAATGTACAATTTGAACATTCTCTAAGAGTAATTAAAGTACTGAGAGGGGCAACCCAGGGAAAGGCAGTAGTGAATGAAGCTTGCAGGAAATTGAACAATCTGGGAGGGGGTGTCACAGGAAGCATCTTGGATCCCTTTATCTAGGTTCTGCTCCATCCTGACTCCTCCAGGGCTGTTCTAAGGCCAGACAGAGCTGTTGGAGGGCCTCTATACCTCTGGAAGGGCTTAATTTCCACAATATCACACACACACATATACACACCATTTGACAGCCACTTTGTTCAGCATGAACACAACTACAGTAGTTTCCTTTTGAGCATATAAATAATAACAAATTAAAAAAGCAAATAAACTGCAAAGTACCACTCTTCACCCCCACTTACAGTCCATGGTTTTGCATTCAAATGGCTTTTCAGTTAATCTTCTAATGACTACATTTAAATCAAAATAATGCTAAACACTTAAGAGTTACCTAAATCTTAATGTCTAATAAATCGGTGCAGTCAGCACTGTATGCCTCTATCTGTCTCACTCACACGTATGTTCTCACTCATGCATGCAAGCACACTTGCACACACACACACACACACACACACACACACACACACACACACACACAAGCACACGCACACACATCAGCACAAATCCACATTCACAGGGATTTCTTTTTTTTTGATTTTTACTCAGGTTTATTTTAATTTGACACTTGCTAAACAACAAAATACTGCATAATGAATGTAAAAAAAAATGGCAGATACTTGCTTTTTTTCCATCAGATCTTCATAGTAACTTAATATACTGCCATGAAGTGTTTACATTTTCATTGGGCTTTACCTGTACATTAAAACCTTGCTGCAGAATGCACATTGCCTAATTAGAGTTTAATGTACAATTTGCACATTCTCTAAGAGTAATTAAAGTACTGGGAGGGGGGGCGTCACAGGAGACATCTTGGGTCCCTTTATCTAAGGACTGCTCCATCCTACTCTCCAACCTGGCTCCTCCAGGGCCCAGGCCACTAAATGATGTGGGGTCATCTGGGTCATTGTTTTGACTTTATTCCTTTTTGCCATGGAGCCACACCTGAGGGGGTTTCCTGATTTGATGTTTATGAGAAATTGGTGTTAGAATCAGGTATTCAATTTGACTGAATTTAAAGAACATTACTAGTCCAAAATTACCAGAATGGGGTGAGAGTGCGGTCCTGGCTAGTGCAGATACCAAGACAAGAAGATAGTAACCCACTGCACCACATCATGGTTGTTAAGAGGTGTGCTGTGTCCTGCACTACATCTCATATAGGAGAAGGTGAATGTTTTCATACGCAGACTGCCTCCTATAAATAACCAGTTTCTATTTCAAAATTTTGGGAAGAGCTATGTATTTTAGCTAGTTTTGACTTGTACCAAGAAAATATCCCCCCTCCCATCAATACGTTAGACAGACAGACATTCATCTATGTGTCAGATATTTTTGTAGGGGTCATTTTTACTCAAACTTCCATATGCTTTTACCACTCATACCACAGAAATAACCAGTCTGCAGCTAATTTCTGATCATCGGTTGTTCAAGAAACAGAAAAATCTGTCTAGGGCATTCCATTTCAACTTGTGTTTCACATGATCAATGGAGAAATTATGGCGAAGATATTGCATTTTAGCTTGCATTTCTGTCATCCAAACACAGTGCTATTGAAGAAATGTCTCTTATCTTTATGTGATCAAATGTGCCATTTGTTTTTAAATTATTGTATTTTAGCTATTTTTTCCCTTCTACATCCACAATGCCACATAGCAAGATCAGTTATCATTTAAATGTACACAGGTAAATGTAGACACTAAGACCGTTCACATACAGCCTACCCCAAATTCCCATAATCAATTTCTGGTTGGTTATACTTTTGATGATCAACTTTAGATAGCTGAAGTGTTCTGTACACAACAACTTATTTCACAAAATAAATTAACAAGCCACTAAAAGTTGAGGAACAAAACTTTACATAGAATGCTTTCATCTAATACTACATAAGACTTTTTCAGAGTATAAAAATAAAGTCTATACATGCTCCTTTTGTACCGGCAACAAACCATGTGTTAAAATAATGTTAACACTATTAAAATGAACTGATAAAAAAAGGCAAAATTTACATGGCTGAATGCAACTTCAAAGTATAATAAATATATAGTAACTATGAATATATTATTTAAATCCTAACAGTTCTATTTCTTAAAAAACACAACATTAACATTAGTATTTAAACATGGAGACTTCTCTGCTGCCAATATATATATATATATATATATATATATATATATATATATATATATATATATATATATATTAATAACAATAAGCTTATTTCAGCTTTTCATATATAATGAGTACACAAACAAGATGATTATCTTTGTCACTGAGAAAATGCAGAGACTATTTCACTTCATACACAAACTTACTCCTCTAGAAATGCAAAATGTTTCATTTTGCCTGGCTATTATTTTTTCCTTACTACAAGTGTATTAATGTGTGCCAGTATAAGTTATTGTAAAATTAAGCTTTACTACAGTGATTGTACTACTGTGAAATCAGCATTTTTTCTTAGTAACAATATATTAGTGCATGCCAAAATACTTTACTGTTAACTGGACCCTTTCTAATCTGGCCTCCAATGAAAAGAAGCTTCTTTTACAGCCCTCTCAGACTTTCCCAGAAAACAAAATGTAAATCAATCGATCAATCAATACATCAATCAATCAATATGTTAGATATGGCTCATTTTATACAGAAAAAAACATGGAAGCTTTCAGTTTGAATTTTGGAACAAGTAAATACTGCTAAAGCAATAATTGAATTGTGCACTTATGCACTTTATGAACATTTTTTGGATTGTATACATTTTAAAAGGTTAACTTGTTTATGCATTATTGTCTGGTGGGGATTTGGGAAACAGTAAATTAATCTGGCAAATTAACTTGGATGCTACACCCTACCAGGTTTGAATGAGTCTATAAATAACTATTTATTTAACATTTGTTTACCAGGAAATTCCAACTTGGAATGAGCCTGTTTTCAGGAAGGCCCAGGGGACAGACCATCCAGATGCATCGGATCATAGGAGGTTCTTAGCAAATTGCCCTGGGGCCCTTACAAGGCTAGCCAAGAGTTTATCCCCAAAAAGAAACTTAAGTCAGCATCTGTCGCCCCTGTCAATGAGGGACAAAGGTGGAACTCGTGGGACAAATTTATGGTTCCCATCCACTCATCAAGATGGGGTTTGAAGACAGTTTATTCCAGAGATGGGACAGCCTCTGGGAGACAAACCTGTCTCTCCAGCAGGTTTTGTTGCTGTCACATACTAGATTTAGGCCTATCAAGTGGGTAATGCATGAGGAGTTAGACTTATGGATATGGAGCATCTCTTGTAGGCAAGACACAGATCACCTCTGAGCAATCTGTATGATACCGAGTAGAGTGATAGTGATTTAAGCCTGTCTGCATATGATAGGTGTTGGAGGCCATGGATTCTCTTTCAGAGGTATTTCTGTGGCCTTTCCAGTTGGTGCAGATGTTTGGAGATGTACATACCAAACGGAGCATTATACTCAATCATAGGTCTAATAAGAAAGGAATACAGAGAGGTAATAACCTCCTTTTTTCTGGATGCAATTCATTTACTTAGAAGATGAACCAAGTAAAAGGCTTTTCTGACCACAGCTGACACATGATGGTCGAATGTGAGAATGTTGTCATCCTGAGTACCCAGGTCTCTCACCACAGGTTGTGTGCATGTCTTTGTAATGTGGGAGGAAACCAGAGCACCTGAAGGAAACCCACTTGAATGCAGTGAGGACATGCAGACTCCACACATAAGACACCCCAGCTGGAATAGAACCGGAAAACCTCTTGCTGGGAGGTGACAACACAAACCGCTGCACCACTATGCCATCCAACAATAAATGTTTGATGAGGTAAAATGAGAAGTGAAATTGTTGTACTGGCTAAATGCAATTTAGAAAAGGCTTCTCAAATTGTATAAATTGTGATTTTTTTTGTTGGTTACATTTCTTGTTCACTACTGTGTGAGTGAAGTGTACTGTGGGTGGATTTGTGTGAAGGGTTCTTTGTACAAACAGCACTTTGGGTGACCTTCAGGTTGGATGACAATGGCAAGTGAGTTTGTAGTTGATCTGGGAGATTTTTGTGTGACTGTTTGCATTTTAGGCTCAAGGTAACAGTTAGGTGGGGGGGTTAGTGTGTTTGAAAGTGTGTGTTTTACGGGTAAAGTAACGATTAGGGAAAAGGAACTATTTAGTGCATGTGAGTGCGTGGCAAGTGTCCAAGCTGTCTTGTGTTATGGAAAGTGATTTGTGAAGGTAATTGGCATGGTAGAGCAGGTAGTAATGTGTTCTAGCGCTAAATCTAACCCTAACCCAAACTGTTAAATTTACATTAAAAATACCCTTTCTGTAACACTACCACTATTCAAACTACCTCAGCTAAATGTGTGGTAGGGTTATGTTTAGTACATCGGAAAAGAAAATTTGTTTCCTTTTTTGGTGTACTGGGTATACCGAGTGCTGGTATTTTTTTATTTTAATTGCAATCCAACACAATAGCAATAACCAATATAACAGATCAAGAACAGTAATATGCAAAGAAATGATGTCCAGCTATAACTATGTACAATTCAATGCTATACTTTATGAAAGATTTATACTGAAGTAGCCCAAGGGACATTTTAATCCATGAAGGTATACACATAAGTTTTTTCTTATGAGGCTTGAAAATTTCCATATGAATTCAATTTACTAGCCAAATTAGTAACATTCTGAGCAAGACAGTCTAGTATCTCTTTAGCATAAAATTGTAACTGTTCCTGTAACCCACTACTGATAAGTACTCTTCACTTTTTCCTCAGGATGCAATATATACTCTGGTTTCTGCTGACAGTTTAAGTAAGTGGCACATTGTTGTGAGTCTCAAAGACAAAAGATCATTAGACTCCGTTTAAATCAGCTCTGAGCAGAAAACTGATCGTCTTCCCTTGTGCTCTTTACAAAAAAAAATGCAACCTAAAACCAATGCCACCAAGTTAAGGGAGAATAACCAAACCTTCTGTCAGCTTACAATGGCCTAGTAAACATAAACCTAAGTAAGGACCCTTCATGGGAGGCCAATAACGCACACAAAAAATGTATGTAATGCACATACTAGGCTAGAAACTGATCTAGATGTGAATCCCTTCATGATTAGGTGGGCTATATAAAATGTTTTTCTAACCACTTTGGCCACGTGGTTTTCAAATGAGAGATTGCTATCAACATGGGTCCCCAGGTCCCTAATTACTTCTTCCGTACTTAATGGATTACCACCTATGTGGTAATTTGTGGGCACTTTGTTTTTGCCAAAGGGGATGACTATACACTTTTTGGCGTTTAGCTTGAGGCCATGGCTCTGGCACCAGTTGTCTGTTTCTATGAGGCCCTTTTGTAGGATGCTTGTGTTGGCTGGAGAGTCAATTATGGCGCCTAGTTTGCAGTCATCTGTGAACTTGGTCAGCCACAGTCCTTCCGTGTTGGCCTGTACCTCCGAGAAATATATACCGAACAAGAGAGGTCCCAGGACTGAGCCTTGTGGGACGCCACTTGTAACTGGTTTGGAGTCTGACATGGCTCCAGCAATTCTAACCACGTGGGTTCTGTCCTTGAGCCAGTTTGCAACCCATCTAGTGACATAGGGGTTTATATTTCAGCTGGTGAGCTTATCTATAATGCCCCAGTGGGGTATTGTATCGAAGGCTTTTGCGAGGGCAGGTAGGCTGTGTGGACCACCTTCCCGTCGTCAATGGCCTTGGTGACTGTTTCAAAGAAATCGACCAGGTTTAAGAGGCAGGATCTGCCCTTAACAAAGCCGAACTGGGTAGGATCCAGTGTCTGTAGGTCCCCAATATCTTTATTTATGAGGTCCATGATGATCCTTTCCATAGCTTTGCAGACCAAGCTAGTCAGGCTTATGGGGTGATAGTTTCCAGGATCCATTGAGGTACCACCTTTGTGGAGAGGGACCACTGTTGCTGTACGCCACTCTTTGGGTACATATCCTGTAGTAAGGCTGAGATTGAACAGTAGTTTTATGTTTGGGTTTAGCTCTTCATGGAGTTCATGTAAGACGCAGCCTGGGACACCGTCTGGTCCCACTGATGCTGTGTTTTTTGCTTTGGAGAGGGCGGCTCTTACCTGAGCATCTGAGATGTCGGGGTGGCAGCACTCTGCTGGGATAGATATTTGCCCTTTTGGTGGGGGGGGGGGTTGTGCTGAACCTGTCAGCTAGGATGTTGGCAATGTCTGTGGGTTCGGTGTATTTTTTGTCATTTTGGACTAATTCTGAGCATATCTGGGAATTCCCACCCAGGTTCCTAACATAACTAAAGAAAGCCTTGTTGTTATCCTTAGCGTCCTGTGCAATTTTTCTCTTGAAGCTGGCCTTAGACGATTTTATGAGTGCCCGTAATTTTTTGCTAATACTGATCAGAGATGCCTTCCCTTTTTGGGATTTTGCTCTATCATGTAGTAGCTTCCTCCTTCTATTGTATAGTTTGTTTATGGCTGGGGTCCACCAGACAGGACGCCTGCCTTTGGAGGATTGAGTCTTGGTTTTATTTGGGATTGCATGATCCATGCATTCCTGAAGGTGTTCATAGAATGTGTTTATAAAGGATTCTGCGGTCTGGGCCGTATTTTCCATAGGCCCGGGGGCTTTGAAGGATTCCACCTCGGATTTGAGGAGTATGAAATTTGCTTTAGAGAAGTTTTTCACTGTGGTTTTCTGGGCAGGGGGTGGGGTCGGGATGTGAATATCCAGTGAGATTAGTTTATGGTCTGATCTTTCCAGTGAGGGATATACTTCTGGTCTGGAGCATAGAGCCCCCATGTTGGTGATGATCAGGTCCAGTATGTTTTCCCCTCTTGTGGGAGTGGTAACACGTTGTTCCATAGCATTTGAGTTTATAAATTCTAGGAACCTTTGGGCTAGGGTGTTGGAGCTAGAGTAATGCTCCCAGTCTATGTTTAGGTAGTTGAAGTTGCCCAATATAATGGTGTTTGGAGAGACCTTCATATTTTCCAGTGTTCTCAGAAAGGCCGAGTGAGGTTCCTGGGTTTGGGAGGGTGGTCTGTAGCAGGCTATAAACTGGAAGGCAGTTTTACCCATTGTTAGTTGCACATAGATAGTCTCTGATGCTTCGTGCTGTACCATCAACCTGGAGGTGTGGGTATCTTTGACGAATATTGATACTCCCCCTCCTTTTGTGGTTCGGTCCAAGTTTTGGAGCCGAAAAGCATGGTATGAGGTATAACCTGGTAGTGCTGGGGTGCTCTTGGGAGCCTTGAACCCGTTTCTGTTACTGCACAGATATCAATGTTCTCCATGCTAAGGAGAGTTTCGAGTGCATGCATCTTGAGGTTTAGACTTCTGGCAGTTAAGTAGCATTACTCTTAGTTTCTTATCCCTTGTGATACCTATGCAGGTGGATTTGTCTTTTGAGCCTTGCCTAAAAAAGGCACTAAGGGGGTGGCAAGAGCCTTTGCCAATATCCAAAAGCCCAGGGGTAACAGGGGCAAGCCGTCCCTAGCGAAGCATCGTCGCTTGTCAAGCATGTCATCCCAGGCTGACAGGCATTGGATCCCCTTTGAATGACAGCAATACTTAAGCCAATTGTTGAAATTGATCATCTTGTCTTCATATTGTGGCATCATTCTTGGTGAGGGAAAGATGCTACTCAAGGTCAGGGTCATACCGGCCTGGGCTACATGATCAGAGAGCTCCTCTATGTCTCTTTTCATGTAGTCCAGGGAGGTACGTCTCAGGTCATTCACACCAGCATGGACAATGACTGAGTCATATTTGTACTTGCCTTGGAGTGACCTGAGTGCTTGTGTTATGTGGCGGATCCTAGCGCCCGACAGGCAGCTCACCGTGACCTTCTCCTTGTTCAGCCTGGTGAGCGGGACGTCAGTGTGCCTGATGATAGAGTCACCTATTACAAGTGTATCAGGTGTGTTGTTTAGCCTTAAGGGCTGTGACTGTTCGGCACACTGGCTTTGTGAGCTATGTGTTGCACATGTTTTGTTTTGGGGAAGCAGTTGCTTGGGTGTCTGCTTTGGAGGTCTCTGCTGCTTAGGCAGATTTTTATTTAGAGCCTCCGAGTATGTTTTTGTGTGTTTATGTGCTTGGTTTGCTGTCATGGTAGGTCTATGTGAGACTGGAATTGTAGTGAGTGTGGTTTCCTTCTCCTCCTGATTGGTTACGCCAGTACTGAGTTGAGAGAGCTTAGCCTCCATTTTGGCTATATGGTTGCATCTCTCACATGTGTTGGAATTTGTTGGGAGGAGGAGAGGGTTGTCTGTGTACATGAGGCAGTTGTAACATTGCCTCAAGATTCCCAGATTCACCAGCTGGACTGGAGAGGAGATTGACAACCGACTTTGGACATGCTAGAATAGTATTGGGAATTCCTTTATAATTGAAAAAAAGGGCCAATGGGGAAAAAGGTACTCAAGGGGAGTTTGTGAGGGTGTAGTGCTTTTAATTGTTTAGTGCTGACTTATATAATTGCTTTAGTGAGCAAGTGCCAGGCTTTAGAGTAGGAATAGGGTGTTTATTATGAGAACTAGATCAGTTCTAAGGGAAAAAGTGAAGAGCAGACTTTGTGTTGCCGAGAATGGTTTATACCCAATTAAGCGGAGCTGCCCAATGCTGCGTTATGCACAAAATCGCGCAAAGCCACGCCAAACCAGGTTTTATACAGGGGGACTTGAAAGAGCTAGAAATTGGCCAAAAACGGCCAATAGACTACCAGATTCTTGTGCTGGGAACATTCCTCCAGGGATAGATAGGCTGCTCTAAGCTCCCCACTGCCACTGGTGAACAAATAAGCCTTCCTTTATCCAAGAAAGGAAATGGGCAACACAGGAACTTTCCAAAAGTCCAGAATACAGCAAGGCCTGTATTTGGACTACTCTAGGTCAGGAAAGACGAGAAACAAGGATAATTTTTTTTTTCTTTTTTGTAACAAACAGCAGGAAAATGCAATAAATATGTAACAGAGGCTAGCGCACTTGAGTGTGTAGCCTCAACAGGTAAATGCAACAGGTAAATGCAACAAACAGGACAAACTTTAAAAGTGCAGGTGCAAAAACAACTTTAAACAGTTTAAAACAGTTCAAGAAGCAGAGTCTTTGCCTGTGCAGTGGGCATGGTGCAAGTGTTGCTGAAAACCTCTATAGGAGTCATTTTAGGTGTATAGGAGAGTGTTGCCTCCAGCATTAAGGTGTGTTTACACCTCTCACATAAGAATAAGTGGCTTGGCAGTGTACATGAGGCAATTGCTACAATGCTTCAGAATATACATCTCAACGAGACTGGCCACAGAGAGACTCAGGAAGTGCATATCCATGACTACTGATCTACTAGAAGTAGTGAGAGAAATTTAAATATTGAATAGTTCAGTAAGTCAAGGAACTTGATGAGCAATGCTCAGCTATGTGAAAACAAGATGCTCTAGTAGTTAAAAATCCGTATATATATATTAATGCCACTAGAGTGCAGACCACAAACCTTCCTAATGAAAAATAACTGATTTGGAGCTCAAGGGGTTAAACCAGAACAAAGACACACAGAATAGCAGTCACAATAAACCTTTACATAAACCTTCTTAATACAAAATAACTGATTTGGAGCCCAAGTACTTAAACCAGAACAAAGACAGTTTCAGATTAACAGACACAGTAAGCCTTCAACCAGCAAATCTCAGCTCAGAAGGGGGGAGGCTACCCTTTCCTCCCATAACAGTGTAGATTACAAACCTTATTAATGTAAAATTACTAGTTTGTAGATGAAGTGCTTAAACCAGAAGTAATATACTTATAATGGCAGGTGCAATAAGCCTTCACCAGCAATTTCCAGCTCAGAATGGGGTTGGCTATCCTCTCCTGCCACAAGAGTGTAGACTACAACCTTCCTTATGTAAGATAACTAGTTTGAAGCCCAAGTGCTTAAAACTAACAGGCTTAAAATAACAGTTACAATGTAATCAGCCTAGTAATAGGCAGTAATAAATGCAGCAGATTAAATGCAACTGAGCACTTTAACAACATGTTGGAAAAGATACACAAAATAAGAAGAAGCACAAATACAGTAAAAACAGCTGAATAAAGTGCATTTTTTTGTAAGTGGGAAGGGAGGAAACAGAAAATAATTCAAGTTTAAGTGACTAAGGGGAGGGGCTTCCCAGCTGATCTATCTGAGCTCAGTAGAATGAGGTGCTGAGATGAGACTGGGAAATGTTTCCAATATCAGACCTATAGTATGGGTTTGCAACCCAAAAAGTCAGCAGGTTTAAAAATTCAACAGCAGAAGTACAGGTGGGAGTAAAAATCAAATGCAGACCAAGATGAGCAATAGGCAGAGAACAGCAAGTCAAACAAGCACTGCAGCTAAATAAAGATGCCACTCTATATTTTTTAGTTAAATGAAGAAAACTATTTCTCAGCTCGTCCCACTAATTCTATCCATCCATCCACGACCCCTTTTTACCTACTTTTGCACATGGGGTCGGAGTGTCACTTCAACAGTGACAATCATCTAGAGCCATGGTTTACAAGGCCTCATGGCTATCCCTGTGATGGTAGTTCTTCCACACTACACACTCACATGCACACTCACACCTATGGCCAAAGTAGAGTGTCCAGTCCACCTAGTGCATATCTCTGGAATGTGGGAGGAAACCGGAGCACCTCTAACAAGCTGGATATTATTCACTGTCTGCAAAATAATTATTTTTTAACTAACCCTTAGCCAATAAAAAATTAAAGCAAAATGCAATATAATAAAAAAATTAAAAAAAATAGAAGTAACCAAACCTTAAATGAATGACTAAAATCCAAAATCAAATGAAGACAGAGATCAGCAATAATTGGTAGAACAGTTAATGTTGTTATGTATACAGTTAGGGGCATGAACAGATTGGAATGTGTGCAAATAAAGTTCACTAAGAAAATCTGTGGGCTTTAGAACTGAAACTGTCAGAAGAGCTGTAGAGTAAATAAGTTGTATTCAGTATACTATAAGCACTATACAGGGAGAATGGTCTTGGCTTTTTAAGGCTATAAAGCACGAGGAAGTAAGACTATTAGTAAATCTTGACATTAATAGTTGTGATAATACTCTAAAGCATAAGATGTTGAAATTTAGTGTTAGTTTAAGCAGAACAAAGAAAAGACACTCTTACAGATGAACTCATATAATTTACACCAACAAATTGATTAAACTCACTGGAGAAATATGTTAAGAAACCAATGCATTCAACACTATCTACTTCTACATATCAAGCATAACACCATTATCAACAACTTCAGTCAGTTCAGATAAACGGATGGCTAGCTAGAAATTCATTCCCAGGGATTACAAGTATGGTCTTCCTTGTTAAAAGAGGTGAACATTATTAGTATGTTTTCTTTAAAACTATTTAAGGGTTAGGTATCCTATGGTCCATGTGACAGCTTGCCTAGACATTCCTTATTTCTCTATGTTCCAGAGTGTAGTGGCAGTGGACGTTGACAGATATCTTGGACCATGATGAGGTTAACCCAGTTGTACAGGTCTGTAAGTGAAAAAAAAATGGATTCTAAAAGTAGTTAAACTATTCCAGCGAATGACATCAATGTTAGCCAGCAGTGATCATGACACCATGTGGTTTAGAGTAGGTGGGAAGGGTAAAAAAGTAACAACAAATGATGGTAGTGGTATTTCAGAGGATCTGATTGTGCTTTGCTGGAGCAGGTAGTCAAGAGGGGTTAGGAGACTCAGAGAAAATAGATGGAGTAAACCAGTTATTGGAAATGCTCGGGGATGGGTTGCACGAGGCTATGAACAAGGGTGGACAGAACAGGCAAAATGATAGAAGACATGAATGGGGGTTACAAAAGAATGTTGCTTTAAGCAGAACAAACAAAAGGCAATCTTACATAACTCTAGTATAACAGATTCAGTATAATTCAGTTAAACTAGATACATTTAAAAGGGATATTCTTAACTGGGTAAGTACAGGCTTGTATAATCCATCATTTGTGCAGTTTGTTTTACTAAAGTCAAAATATAGGGAGTGAGGAAATTAACAAAAAGGCAAACAATTTAAGAGTAGCAAAGGCTAAAGCTGAACGGGAATAAGAATTTGGGATTAATAAAGCAAGCAAGGATTTTGGTGCTGCGGTAGCGTCGCCTCACAGCACTACGTTGTCCCGTTCGATTCTCAGCTAGAGCATCTTCTGTGGAGACAAGCATGAATGGATGTACCTTTGTTGAAGGTTGTGCGTTAGGGCCGGCAACTCAGCACGTAAAAATCAACTGCCAATCATTAGCGGACCGGAGTTCTGCTGTGGCGACCCCTAACCGGGAAAAGCCGAAAGACAAAACAAAAAAACAGAAAGAAAGAAGTGAGGGACAGATTTGTTCATACTGACTAAAGAAGGGAGGGAGGTTATTTAAGATTGGGGGAAAATGAAAGGCTTCAAATGGTTACTTTATTTCATTTATCACAAAGGAAAGCAAGCAGGTGGTGCTATATAGGGAGACTGTCAGAGGAAACAAGGTGGAAGTATGAACAAACATCAAGATACAGAAGGAAGAGGTTCAGAGGAAAATGGCGGCCTTAAGCAAGATAGAGCACAAGTAATGCTCCAGAAACCTCAGAAATCCAGACAGTTTGTAGGCAGAACCCATGATGCATAGTTTATTTATTTATTTATTTATTTATTTTTTTTTGTTGAATGTGGAAGCTAGGTTCCAGAGCCTGTTTTTCAGCGGGAGAGGGGGAGAAACGCTCCAGATGCATGTCTTTGGAATGTCTATGGTCTTAGTTTCAAAAGATCACTGGGGAGTGTGTGATTGTTT
>NC_056729.1:1944411347-1944421347 GCF_019279795.1 Protopterus annectens | reverse complement strand
TCTTTCGTCTTTTCTGCAGTTGAAGATACTTTGGTTTCTGCTGTTAAGTCCTCATTTTTTTTTTCATTTGTCCTACAGAGTGCATCCTACCACCCATCTCAGGCAATTCATTTCCTCCACCTCTAGCTTCCTCTTCTGCTCTGACTTAACTGCTTTTTGGCATTATTCTGTCATACAATACACCTGACATTCACTTCTAGTTGGTTGCAGCCCCTCTGATTCAAGCTTTGATCTCTTCATTCAGACTTCCCTTTTCCTCATCCACCCCTCCCAGATACTTGAAGTTCTTAACCTCTTCCACTATTTTCCCCCTCTTCCCCTTCTATCTCAGTTCTCATCTTCTTATGATTTCCACAGTTTGCTGCCATTACCACTGTCTAATCTGTACTCATTTTAATCCCATATGCCAGGTTCCTATCGCGTGATCGAAAATTGTAAACGGCGAATGCGTACTGAGCGAACCTGATTGGTTGAAACTTAGAAATGTTGCACACATAAATATTTTCCCTTTACTTTATGCAGTGCAATCTCGGAGTAGGAATATTTAAATAGCGGGGGTGGTGGGGGTGCAGTCCCCTGCCCACAGCGTTTAGGTAAGTATATTTTTTTATTTTCATTTTTTTATTATATGTTTGAAATTTCAAACATCGCTCATATGGTGTCGACCATATGGTATTTGATGTTTGAAAGTTTCGAAAATATAATATAGACCCCTATGTGCCTTCAGTTTTGCATTCCATTCCCTATCCTTTATCCTCCATATAGCAAGGAGGCTATCCATATACACCATACAGCAACTTTGTTGATCTGTCTCCTCCAACCAGTTTGCTAATGTAATTCATCACCAGTATGAACAGCAGTGGTCTCCGAGATGAACCCTTATGCACGCCCAATCCCACAGAGAATTCCTCTGTGAGACCAGACACTGTTTATACTTGAGCCATTGGGTCTTCATACATAGCCTGTATTGATACTACAAATATTTTTAGGACTTTGAACCTCCACAGGACTACCCAAATCAGCTTTCTTAGGACCTTGTCATATTCTTTCCCCACGTCTAGAAACGTCCAATTGGATTCTTTCCTCATCTATAGCCTTTTCTGAACGATCTGTCTCACTGCAAACATTTGGTCAGTTGTGCTACATTCTGATCTGTATCCAGACTGTTCATCTTCCATAGGAAAGAATATGTGGTTTCCATACACCAAGGAAGAGACAGTCAACACCATGTGAACATTTTGTAAGTAAACCCGCTTTATTTGCAAACAGCAGCACAAATGATTTCATTTTGTAAATACAAGGAGGTGGACATTTTATAACATAGCCCTTTTTCCTGTAGTACTGCTAGTAACAGACTGCACACAAATTGCAATGAAGTCCCCACTTGGGGAGAAAGGAATAATACATATTAATCGTAAGGGGTTCTAATCTAACAAATGCCAGGTTATCTGCAATGTACAAGGAATATAATGCAGCCATCTAATCGATACCCATGATTACTATATATGCAACATGTCAAAAAGTAGAAAAAATAAAATAAATAACTTTATTGTGATTTAACTTTACACAAGTGCACAGCTGAATGAGATTACATTCCTCCAAGCTCAACATAAAGACAAGCATTAACACAGCAACATAGAACAAATACACAATATAGCAACAGTATTGAGACACCGAAGGCACAGGAGCTTCAATCACTGCACCTCCCACTCCAGCACCGGCTATAACCAAGTCCCAGACGACCGCAGGCACAGAAACTTCAACCTCCACATCTCCACTCTAGCAGCAGAAGCATCTGAGACAAAGTCCATCCGAAGGCACAGAAGCTACAAAGTGCTACATCTCCACTCCAGCACCAGCAAATCCAAGTCCCAGTCTGGACCCTCCAACCCAGCAGACTTCACAACCACTACCACCTGCAGACCTAAATGGCCACAACCAATCAGACAATTCTTCCTCCTCAGTCTTCACCATCCACTTCATTACCATCACCAATTCCATCTGCAACATCATCATCAGCTCCCAATTCCATTCTGGAGCTCTCTGACCCAATGAAAACAATTTATTTCTAAAAGTCACACCAGCAGACAAGTTTCACCCTCCTCTTCTGGATCTGGCCCAACTTGCTACTGAAGGCCCTACTTCCAAGTTTCAAGTTCCAAAAAAAAAGCAAAAACCTACACTGGGGGCACCATGCACAATTGCAGACAACTGGGCACTGGACATACTCGACCAGGCACGCAGACCTACATATCAAAAATATGTGTAAGCACAAAACAAAAACATAATGTGTATGACCTATATCAGCAGTTTATGTAATGTGATTATACCTTGGGACATCTTACTAATGTTGCTTTATATGCCCTGCAGGCATGATTATTGATACCTATTTTTAATCTCTACACCATGGTAGAAAGTATCTACAGCAATGCTGTGTCACAGCACTATGTTGGGAGGGTGACTTAGTGGCTAAGGTGTTTGCCTTACAAACACAAGGTGCAGGGTCTGAGTCTCACAAGGGATAATTGACTAGGCTTAAAATGGCTCGCAAGGGCAGTTAGCTTAGTACTAAACTATGAACCTATGAACCTATGATACAAGTGTTAGGTCTGCTGTAAGTAGTCATACACCACACATCCATAATGGCACTTGTGACCCACATACTCCTCGAGATCATCACACAGACCACATACTACCTCTGCCAGCATAGCAATGCCTGTGCTGGCGTCAGACCATCCTTGTATAGTGGCCCTGAAAAAAAATGCTGTGTAGCAATCATGGGCACACTTAATTCAGGTAGTGGACAGTACCCATGACCTGCTCGTCCACCACCATGCCATCCACCAATGTCATCATCTAAGTCTATGGAGAATGCAGCAATCAATGTGAATTGTGTTGATGGTAATGCCATCCCCCTCCCCATGGCTAGAACTTTCTGCATCCTTTAGTACACGTATGTCATTCTGGATTGGAGAGGGGGATTGCACAGGCACAGAAGTTGTGTCAGTGGAATGGAGTGGGGATGTGTTCATCATATTGTCCATATCCAACATTGACATTGTGACCCCTTGCTATGCTGGGATCTGGCTTCTCTTGTCTTCAGTGCAGGACAGTTCCCAGACACCAGGCAGGTTTATATACAGACTGAAAGACCATAATAACATTTTTTCTGTGAAAAAAAAACAAAAATAAACTGCCCAAACTAAGCAGGCTCTGTCATCATAGCTACAGCCTTGTGAATGTATTACTACTTTTACATAATGAAGTGGTATGGGAAAATAACAGGTAACATACCTTGCAACAATGGCTTTTAAATCTGAAGCCCAGATGTT
Source organism: Protopterus annectens (assembly GCF_019279795.1). Classification (NCBI taxonomy): domain Eukaryota; kingdom Metazoa; phylum Chordata; order Ceratodontiformes; family Protopteridae; genus Protopterus; species Protopterus annectens. The sequence continues at coordinate 1,944,418,015 of NC_056729.1, read as the reverse complement.
CCAAGAAAATTAAGTTGTCATGGATGCAAGTAGATGGTCATTTTAAGATATACCTTCCTGGTGTCCCACTAACAGATGTGGCCAGTTCATCTCCGCACTGATACCAAGCACTCTGCTATGGATTGTTGACTTGACCAGATACTGATGTAGGTTACTTTGCTCTTTTAGTCATGGTTCATAGGTTTATAGGTTGGTACTAGGCTATCGGCCCTAGGGCCTATACAAGCCAAGCCATAACAAGTCATTGGCTATTTCTTCCCACAGTATTTACTCCCTGGACCCCTGTCTAGCAGGGTGACTGACGTGATTCCCAAGGTGAATTTCCTATCTCCCATCCAATCATCAAGGTTCCTTTTGAAGAGGGCAAAAGAGGCACTCTGCTTGACATATATGGGCAATCTATTCCAGAGTCTGGGAAGTCTCTGGGTCAGGAACCAATCCCTCCAGCATGTTTTGTTCATTGTGATGACGAGTTAGATCTCTGGATCATGTGTCTCTGAGGGATTGGGATTTCTTTAAGTGTAGCATGTCCAACAGCTCTGGGTTTGACATGGCATTGTATGTTAAGCAGAGATCGTGTTGTCTGAGTAGACGATATGCGACAGAGTATAGGTGGAGTTTTTCTAGACGGTCAGCATAGGGCATCTGCTTTAGGCCTGTGATTCTTTTAGTGAGGTATTTCTATGGCCTTTCGAGTTGTTGCAGATGTCTTGAGAGGTACGTACATAATGGGGTTTTGTATTCTATAATGGGTCTAATAAGGGATGAGTACAGTGGGACAATAACCTTCTTTTTTCTGGATGAAAAGCCTTTAATAATGAGGTGTGACACAAAGAAGGATTTCCTGATGGTTGTGGTGATGTGGTTATCGAAGGTGAGACCACTGTACACCTGTGTCCCTAAGTCTCTTATCACATTTTCGGTGTTTAATGTACTGCCACCTATGTGGTAATTCACAGGTACATGTTTTTTCAAAAAGGGGATAACTATACATTTCTTGGCATTGAGCTTGAGACCATGGCTCTGGCACCAAGCATCTGTTTCTCTAAGGTCCTTTTGTAGAATATCCACATCATTTGGGGATTCAAGAATGGCTTACAGTTTGCAGTCATCTGCGAACTTTATTAGCCAGAGTCCCTTAGTGTTGGCCTGTACTTCAGAGAAGTAGATGCCAAACAAGAGCAGTCCCAGGACTGAACCCTGAGGTACTCCACTTGTCACTTGTCTGGAGCTGAATTTGGAGTCTGCTACTTTTACAGTCTGCGTTCTGTCATTAAGCCGGTTGGCAACCCATCAAGTGATGTAGGAATTAATGCCCAGCTTAGTAAGTTTATCTATGATTCCAGAGTGGGGAATGGTGATGAAGGGCTTGGCGAGGTCCAGATAGGCTGTGTGGACTACCTTATCCTCATCCACGGCTCTGGAGACTGATTCAAAGAAGTCAATCAGGTTCAGGAGACAAGATCGGCCCTTCACGGACCCACATGGCATGGGGTCCAGTGTTTGAAGGTTGCAATGTCTTTTTTATAAGTTCCATGATAATACGTCCCATGGCCTTGCAGATCAGGTACGTCAGACTGATGGGGCGGTAGTTCCCGCGATCCAAGGTGGATCCCCCCCCCTTGTGGAGTGGGATAACTGTAAACAGAATTCCTCCAGTGCCCTCTGCTTCTGTACCAGGTCAGTTTCCTGATCTTTGACTGCACTGCTCATTTTAGTGGCCTGTTCTCTAATGTGATCTTCAGTCCTGCGCCATTATGAACAACATTTATATCATTAATGATGGCCCCCAGACACAAACGTGGAAGGGCCAGTAAGGTTTCTCATGGAAGATGATCTGAATATTAAAGATCAGTCAATTACGATGATGAGAAAGTGTGACTGAGAGACAGCTATGGCAGCAATGAGAAAACTCTCAATATCAGCTCATTAGCACATCTCTGTCTTACACACAAGCTAATAGTAACACTGTTAGAACTGATATCCATAGTCTTCAGCCTTACAGCTAATGCATTATGTTGACAAAGGCACCCCTACTCTGCAACTCTGCACACACACACACACACACACACACACACACACACACACACACACACACACACACACACAGATCCATCAACAACATCAACAGACAAGATCCTTCCTTAAATGAGTTTCACATAAGGACAATCACTAAGATTAGAAAAAGTAATCTTACTACATTGATCGGGTTTCTAGACATGTTTATGTTTATCAACGCATTGATTCTAGATGCATGTTTAATTAAATATTTTAATGTGATTATTTTAAGTTCCGAACAGTTAATATACCTATAAATCTGAGTTACTTCACTGATAGTTTGAAAGCAAACAATTTAAATTTTTCCCTATTTATATGACAGTCTGGGTGAAATATAGAATTATGTATACTTTTTCCTTTGCCTTATCATTTTATAATGGCAGACTTTACAAGGAATTGTTCCTAAGTATATGCCAAGCATTTTTTGATTTTGTTAATATTCTTATGTGTTACAGAGCTCAACAGAATATCTTAAAATAAATATAGTACACATACCACCAGAAGTTCCCTCTGAATTAGGGAAAGGATAATTTATTAAGCAACTTTCTGATGCAAGAAAAGTACTTATAGTTTAGATAAGCACCTAATAGTGTTGGCTGTAGTTCATAGGTTCATAGGTTCACACTAGGCTATCTGCCCTAGGGCATTTATAAGCCTAGCCAGAGTGTGTTTGGCTTTCGCCACCCATTTTAAATTAATTTTGCTATGCCCTTTCTCGAGGTTAGTATACTGTGCCTCTGTCTAACAGTGACACAGAAGTGATACCCAGGTTAAACCTATGATCTCCCATCCACTCATCAAGATTCTTCTTGAAGAGAGTCAATGAGGGACTCTACCTAACCTGGACTGGGATTTTATTCCAGAGTGAAGGGAGCCTCTGGGTTATGAATCTGTCCCTCCAGAATGTCCTATTTATTTCAGTGCTGAGGTTCAAGTCTCTTGAGCGCGTAGCTCGATGGGATTTGGATTTTCTGAGGTGCAGCATGTCCATTAATTCCAGATTAGACATGGCTTTATACATCAGGCACAGATCGCCTCTGAGCAGGCGGTATGCCACTGAGTAGAGCTGGAGTTTCTTTAACCGGGCAGCATATAGCATCTGTTTGAGCCCTTTGATCCTCTTGGTGAGGTACTTTTGGGGTCTTTCCAGTTGCTGCAGGTGTCTGGTAAGGTACATCCCAAAAGGGGCATTGTACTCAATTATGGGCCTGATGAGGGATGAGTAAAGAGGCACAATGACCTCCCCTGATCTAGATGTGAATCCCTTCATGATTAGGTGGGCTATATAAAATGTTTTTCTAACCACTTTGGCCATGTGGTTGCCAAATGAGAGATTGCTATCAACTTGGGTCCCCAGGTTCCTAATTACTTCTTCTGTACTTAATGGATTACCACCTATGTGGTAATTTGTGGGCACTTTGTTTTTGCCAAAGTGGATGACTATACACTTTTTGGTGTTTAGCTTGAGGCCATGGCTCTGGCACCAGTTGTCTGTTTCTATGTGGCCCTTTTGGAGGATGCTTGTGTCGGCTGGAGAGTCGATTATGGCGCCCAGTTTGCAGTCATCTGTGAACTTGGTCAGCCACAGTCCTTCCGTGTTGACCTGTACCTCCGAGAAATATATACTGAACAAGAGAGGTCCCAGGACTGAGCCTTGTGGGATGCCAATTGTAACTGGTTTGGAGTCTGACATGGCTCCAGCAATTCTAACCATGTGGGTTCTGTCCTTGAGCCAGTTTGCAACCCATTTAGTGACATAGGGGTTTATATTTAAGCTGGTGAGCTTATCTAGAATGCCCAAGTGGGGTATTGTATCAAAGGCTTTTGCGAGGTCCAGGTAGGCTGTGTGGACCACCTTCCCCTCATCAATGGCCTTGGTGACTGTTTCAAAGAAATCGACCAGGTTTAAGAGGCAGGATCTGCCCTTAACAAAGCCAAACTGGGTAAGATCCAGTGTCTGTAGGTCTCCAATATCTTTATTTATGAGGTCCATGATGATCCTTTCCATAGCTTTACAGACCAAGCTAGTCAGGCTTATGGGGCGATCGTTTCCAGGATCCGTTGAGGCACCACCTTTGTGGAGAGGGACCACTGTTACTGTACGCCACTCTTTGGGTACATATCCTGTAGTAAGGCTGAGATTGAACAGTAGTTTTATGTTTGGGTTTAGCTCTTCTTGGAGTTCATGTAGGATGCAGCCCGAATCACCGTCTGGTCCCATTGATGCTGTGTTTTTAGCTTTGGAGAGGGCGGCTCTTACCTGAGCAGTCGATTATGGCACCCAGTTTGCAGTCATCTGCGAACTTGGTCAGCCACAGTCCTTCCTTGTTGACCTATACCTCCGAGAAATATATACCGAACAAGAGAGGTCCCAGGACTGAGCCATGTGGGACGCCACTTGTAACTGGCATGGAGTCTGACATGGCTCCAGCAATTCTAACCATGTAGGTTCAGTCCTTGAGCCAGTTTGTAACCCATCTAGTGACATAGGGGGTTTATATTTAAGCTGGTGAGCTTATCTATAATGCCCAAGTGGGGTATTGTATCGAAGGCTTTTGCGACGTCCAGGTAGGCTGTGTGGACCACCTTCCCCTCGTCAATTGCCTTGGTGACTATTTCAAAGAAATCGACCAGGTTTAAGAGGCAGGATCTGCCCTTAACAAAGCCGAACTGGGTAAGATCCAGTGTCTGTAGGTCCCCAATATCTTTATTAATGAGGTCCATGATGATCCTTCACATAGCTTTGCAGACCAAGCTAGTCAGGCTTATGGGGCGATAGTTTCCAGGATCCGTTGAGGCACCACCTTTGTGGAGAGGGACCACTGTTGCTATACGCCACTCTTTGGGTACATATCCTGTAGTAAGGCTGAGATTGAACAGTAGTTTTATGTTTGGGTTTAGCTCTTCTTGGAGTTCATGTAGGATGCAGCCTGGATCACCGTCTGGTCCCATTGATGCTGTGTTTTTTGCTTTGGAGAGGGCAGCTCTTACCTGAGCATCTGAGATGTCAGGGGGGCAACACTCTGTTGGGATAGATATTTGCCCTTTTGGTGGGGAGGGGGGGAGAAGTTTGCACTGAACCTGTCAGCTAGGATGTTGGCAATGTCTGTGGGTTCGATGAATTTTTTGTCATTTCGGACTAATTCTGAGCATATCTGGGAATTCCCACCCAGGTTCCTAACATAACTAAAGAAAGCCTTGTGATTATCCTTAGTGTCCTGTGCAATTTTTCTCTCGAAGCTGGCCTTAGATGATTTTATCAGTGCCTATAGTTTTTTGCTAATACTGATCAGAGATGCCTTCCCTTTTTGGGATTTTGCTCTATCATGTAGTAGCTTCCTCCTTCTATTGTATAGCTTGTTAATGGCTGGGGTCCACCAGACAGGACGTATGCCTTTGGAGGATTGGGTCTTGGTTTTATTTGGCATTGCATGATCCATGCATTCCTGAAGGTGTTCATAGAATGCGTTTATAAAGGATTCTGCGGTCTGGGCTGTATTTTTCACAGGCTCAGGGGCTTTGAAGGATTCCACCTCGGTTTTGAGAAGTGTGAAATTTGCTTTAGAGAGGTTTTTCACTGTAGTTTTCTGGGCAGTGGGTGGGGTCGGGATGTGAATATCCGATGAGATTAGTTTATGGTCTGATCTTACCAGTGAGGAATACACTTCTAGTCTGGAGCATAGAGTCCCCATGTTGGTGATGATCAGGTCCAGTATGTTTTCTCCTCTTGTGGGAGTGGTAACAAAGTTATTCCATAGCATTTGAGTTTATAAATTCTAGGAACCTTTGGGCTAGGGTTTTGGAGCTAGAGTAATGCTTCCAGTCTATGTTTGGGTAGTTGAAGTCGCCCAATATAATGGTGTTTGGAGAGACCTTCATATTTTCCAGTGTTCTCAGAAAGGCCAAGTGGGGTTCCTGGGTTTGGGAGGGTGGTCTGTAGCAGGCTATAAACTGGAAGGCAGTTTTACCCACTGTTAGTTGCACATGGATAGTCTCTGATGCTTCGTGTTGTGCCACCAACCTGGAGGTGTGGGTATCTTTGACGAATATTGATACTCCCCGTCCTTTTGTGGTTCGGTCCAAGTTTTGGAGCCGAAAAGCATGGTATGAGGTATAACCTGGTAGTGCTGGGGTGCTCTCGGGAGCCTTGAACCAGGTTTCTGTTACTGCACAAATATCGATGTTCGCCATGCTAAGGAGAGTTTCGAGTGCATGTATCTTGAGGTTTAGACTTCTGGCATTGAGTAGCACTACTTTTAGTTTCTTATCCATTGTGATACCTATGGAGGTGGGTTTGTCTTTTGAGCCTTGCCTAAAAAAGGCACTATGGGGGAAGCAAGAGCCTTTGCCAATATCCGAAAGCCCAGGGGTGACAGGTGCAAGCCGTCCCTAGCGAAGCATCGTGGCTTGTCGAGCATGTCATCCCAGGCTGACAGGCATTCGATCCCCTTTGAATGACACCAATACTTAAGCCAATTGTTGAAATTGATCATCTTGTCTTCATATTGTGGCATCATTCTTGGTGAGGGTAAGATGCTACTCAAGGTCAGGGTCATACCGGCCTGGGCTACATGCTCAGAGAGCTCCTCTATGTGTCTTTTCATAGTCTT
>NC_056729.1:1944401347-1944406347 GCF_019279795.1 Protopterus annectens | reverse complement strand
AGTCTGGCTACTCAGTGGCACTTCAGTGACCAGACTTTTTTTTATTGTTATATGGTTGATTTACAATAGGCACAATGGTTAGGTTGACCAGTCAGTGAGCTATCATTGTATACTATACTGTACTATACTATACGGTATGCAAGCATTCATTCCCAACTAAATAAATTAAATTATGACATATATTTGAGTTTCAGACTTTATTTCCTTCAGAAAATGCATGCTGACACAAATCTTGTTATTATAGCAACTTTGTAATTTTATAAGAGCTATATTTTAAATCTGTTCCTTTTTTTGAGGCTTTGTTCCCCCTTTATTTTAGGCTTTATCCAGGTTTCTTGAGCTAAGATGTTGAGAGGTATGCAAACCTTTTTAACTACTGCTGCTACTGCTTGATCAATCTCACTCTCGCTCTGTCTCACACACAAACACACTTCCACTTTCATGCATGCAGGTATGCATATACTCACACACACAAACTGAAATATAAACACGTACATACACACGTACACACACACACACATACACACACACACACACACACACACACACACACACACACACACACACACACACACACACACACACACACATGCACACACACACACACAAATTTTTCTTTCTTTCTGTTTTATGTTTCTTTTAATTTTGCACTCACTAAACAGCAAAGGCAATGCTTAGCAAATGTAAAATGATGGCTTGATCGATCTCACTTTCATGCACACACACACACATACACACACACACACACACACACACACACACACACACACACACACACACACACACACACACACTCACTCACACTTTTCTATTTTAATCTTATACTCACTAAACGGCAAAAGCGCTGCTAAGCGAGTATAAAATAATGACGGCCATTATCTCTGTTACATTTCCAGCTCTATGACAGCTTAATATGTTGACATGAAGTGGCCAACTCATTTAATAGCAGGCATTACCTGTACATTAACGAGAACGTTCGTTGTCCAATAAGAATGGTGATGTACAGGCGCCCATTCTATAATATACTATACTACACTACACCATACTATACTAGTATAATTTCGGGGTAAATTTCCTAACTATGTGCTTTTCCAATGCCTGCTGCATACACTTTCTTAATTAATTGATGCTAGCAGACACCTTGAAGTATATACCCATCTTCTATAGATTTCCTCTTTGAGACTCATAACACAAACATGTTACTGCTTCCAATTTCCCCTTATTTGCTGCCTCACACTTCGGAATTTTGCTGGCAACATTCAGGCAATCATAATGGCAATGCATTTGTAATCAACTTTAAAGTAACTAAATGCTCAGTATTAAGATATGATTTTTAGTCTGTCCATCCGTCCACAGCCACTTTTTCCCATTTTTGCTCATGGGATCAGGTTGTCACATCAACAGTGACAATCTTTAGAAGGCAAATAGTGGAACAATTGATTAAGACACAATAATACATTTTTCCGTACATTCCATCAATTCATTCTAAAAGGAGTCAGTCTCAATCAGTTTTTGAATACCGAGAACTATAACCTCAGAAAACTAAATAAAAAAAAAGAAATAAAAATGTTTTTTTGCTGGGGAAAGCCATCCTACACTCCTTTGAGTGGAAATTGGTCCCCACACCCATTAATTTGCATAGATTAACTCCACAGTCACAAAATACAGAAGAAAGTGGAAACACCCAAAGCAGAGCACCATTGACGTGCTCCACACTCACAATGTGATTTCCACAATTTAAAATAAATCAAAATTGAACAAATGCCACTCAATAAAAATGATCTCTTCAGAGTCTAGATATGCCCAATAATAAGTCAGGCATTACATCAGCAAATATGTTGTTTACACAGATAACTCAAAAAGAGACTAATCAGTCTTGAATTTTTTATGGCGTACCTTCACTATTTTTGACCATCATCCACCCCACCCCCACACCCCCATAGACCCATTTTCCCTAGTAGACATTATCTCTTTAGTCCATTTATTCCTATTAGAGTGAGAGTGAAGTACCAGGTGTGGTGCTATCATTTCTGGTAGATCAGGATTTTCACATAAATCATAACTCTCCACACATTGTCAATAGATGTTTATGAGTAGGATATATACTGGGAGATGCTGTTCCTGAACTGCTTATCTGTACAAGACTGTCAGCCTGTAAATAATGCTTCCTCTACTGAACAAGCACTCATGCATATTTCTCCATTCTTTAGCATGTATGATTTGGGGCATGCACCCAAAATTGCTTCCAGATCTTCATGTCTTTCATTTGTCAATCAACAATGCCAGTACACAAGACGTTAATCAAATCTGTGTCACCCAGATGTGGTCATTACTTTATTTCTGTACATCAGTGAAGTTGCTGCCAGTCAGTTAAGAAACTGTAGATATGCCACATTTGTTAACAGCCTACTAAAATCTTTTAATGAGAAGTTAAGGCTCTTTATGCTACTCACTCAGAAGTATATATAATTTGTTTACTAAAAGTATACTGATCAAAGGTTCCAGTCCTGACAAAGAAGGATATGAGACAGAAATATGAAAAACAAAAATTTCAAAGGAAAGTTTCAGTGAGTGAGTTTAAGATAAATATACATTCATGGAATTTTTCTATCATTTGATTAATACAGCAATGATATTTCTTTCAACAGCATTCTGCTTTGTTTTTTATTGGCATACATGCTTCATTTGTGCTCATCACCAAGTATGAAATCCACTTTAGACCTGGACTTGTGAAATACTGTCCATCAGAAAGAATTCTGTTGAAAAACACTTTGGAAGCACAACTTCCCAACCACAACAATTCTCTTCTAGTTTCAATAAGTGTTAAATGGATGAGTCTAGTGACAGACATCCCATACTAATTCCATTTCTATCTCCATCATCAAAAGGAAGCCTGATATCTGACCTCAGCCAACATCATATAAAAATATCATTTCCTTGTGGAACAAACATGCAGCTTTCATTGTTGTATAATCAGTAGAGAAATGGATGCAAAAAATATAGATAAAATATAATCAGCATCCTGCAATTTCAATATTCATGGTATCATTTTCAAACCAAATTCTGTGTAACAGTCAGAAACAAATAAAAAGAAACCAGTGCCAGTGAGCATGAGATAAATACACACACACACACACACACACACACACACACACACACACACACACACACACACACACACACATATAGATGAATAGATATGTGTGTTTGTGTGTGTGTGTGTGTGTGTGTGTGTGTGTGTGTGTGTGAGTGTGTGTGTGTGTGTGTGTGTGTGTATGTGTGTGTGTGTGTATAAATGCACCAATTATATTCCAGGATTTTCTTCCTTCAGCCTCCATTTGCCCACTGAGTGATGGTAGAAGTATCTTAACCAGACAATGCACAGAGGTAATTTTGAAAATTGAGCTAAGCTCCTCAGTGGTCTCTTGAATTACATCCCTACCAACTAGCAACCAAGTTCCTGAGAACCTTTATTTGCTATCTCTCTCTGTCTTTCACTACCCTATTAGCTTTAAACATAGTCTCAACATCCCACTTCCCAACATTCCATCACTGTCATCTCGCTCAGATTTCAAACCAATTGCCAGCCTTTGTCGAGTTACAAAAATTTTCGAAAATTAATCTACAACCAAATTTTAGAAAATGCCAATAAATATATCTGGGTAGATCAGATAATGACTAATACCAGACATATGCTTCATACTATATGCAATGCAATCACTGTTTTATATTGCCTCACTAGTCACATATATATATATATATATATATATATATATATATATATATATATATATATATATATAGGTATAGATACAGGTATATATGAGAAAAAGGGCAATGGACTACTGACTGATGCTAATTTTCTTGACATTAAATATGTATTTGAGCTAAGTGGGCCACATTTTTTTTTCTGGAGAAGATAGCTGATTGTGGATTTTCCAACTGGTTAATCACTTGCTTTAAAAATTGCTTTACTGGCAGAATATTCTGAGTAAAAGAAGCAGAACTTCAAATTGAAGCTGCCATGGTAACCTCTGGGGGTCATTCAGGGTTCAGGGATAGACACTCTTTTATTCTTTTAATTTTTTGAATGGTCTGCCATGGAATCTTCAATAGCATAGCTTTATTTTTCATGGAGATGATATCGTCATTATACATGCTGGGTTTACAAGAAGACTCCATACATACACATCTAGAACTGGTTAACTTTCAACAGTTATTTATAAATACCTCAAATACATAATTAATGTTTTTTGGAACCTGAAAGTATAAATTAAAATGCCTTTAATATTATTGTCTCTGACCTCACAAAAATACCATTACCAGTTGCCAATAACCCTTAATATCTAGGAGTCAGTCTATACCTTTCTGTAACATTTTGCAAACTAGCCTTCAGCAAAGTACTGACAGATTAAAAGTGCCAATAAAATGTTTAATTATCTAACACCAGATGACAGAAGATCAACTGCTCTTAATCTATGAATTGCCAGGGCTGAATATGGCTACCCCTTCACTGCACTGCTCTGTCCTCAGATTAATTTGCTACTACAGGCTATGGAAAACAAAACACTGACATTCGTATCCCTGGGCAGTGCAACTGGACATTGCTGCAGAACATGGGTTCCATCCCAGTGACAGCATCCCTAGTCCAAAATACACTTAACTGCATGATAAATATTACCCTCCACTAAAATGTAAGGGAACAATCATACAGTCTTCAAGGATCTGAAGGAATTTCATTAATTAGACCCCCCTTTCAATCTTCCCATTATTGGGAAATAACTTTTACCAATGTACACTGTCTTAGTGGAATAATATCCCAGATAAAATCAGACAAGGCAACAGTGTAGACAGTTTCAGGCAGAAACTAATAGAGCATATGCTTGGTGAGAATTCATGTATTTGTTTTACAGATCCTGGCTAAGTAACATACGTCATTGTGCTTCAGGTCTGTGTGTACCAACAATCGTGAATAATAGCTCACCCCACTAAGACAATCC